>NC_056528.1:48772033-48892364 GCF_019175285.1 Sceloporus undulatus | reverse complement strand
ATACGACAGGCCTAGGGAACCTGTGGCTGGCCAGGTGTTCTTGGACTCCAGCTCTCATAGTTGGATATGGATGGTCATTGGGTATGATGGGAGTTGTAGTCCAACTCTGGGAGAGCTGCAGGTTCTTCACACCTACATTGGAGATGCAGCATGGAAATGTGGCTTCTTGCAAGCAGACGTTAGCAACTCAGGGGCTTCTTCATCCATCTTCCTCCACTTTCTGATACAAACGCTGTTCCCTTGTTGGCCTCAACCATGACTTAGTGTTGTGCGTGAAGCAGCACTAACCATGGTACCTTCTTAACCAGGTTTCAAATCTTTATTGACTCATCATGTACAGAGGTAATAAGAAACATGGCAAAAGCCAGCAAGAAAACCAAAAGTGAAGGACATTTCCTGACGTTGTGTCTCCTAGGCCCATTTCCCACTTACAGATAAATCAGTGCGCGATCCGGGTCGCTGGATCGATTAGACAGCGGAGCGCGGTTCTCACTACATTTGCCCCGATTGCATTTTTCCCCACTATATTTCCCCCGATCATATTTTTCCCCTCCCAAATAATCCACTTGTGGTTTCCATTCACAAATGAATTGATTCTAAATGATTCAGTTCCAGCCGGCCGAAGGGGAAATTTGAATCCAATCTGCATGTGGTTAACGTTTGCGCAGATTCGATTTATCAAAAAAGAAGCAGGGGAAAAAAGTCAGCGTCAAAAAGATGCGGGTTAAATGGATCTTGTGCATGGTCCCCCCTCTCGGAATCGCTTCAACAATTTGGATTAAGTGGGAACCAGGGTCATTGGAATGTGTTAAAACTGATTCATGACCCGGTTTAAAAGGTAGTGGGAATGAGGCCCTAATATAGTTTTCAGGGAGCCTCATATGTTTCTCCGGTAACAAAAGAGGGACTTCTCCTGTATCCCAGTCAGTATAATAGAGAGATGGGTTCCTCTTTACTTGGATCGATGTGTGGTGCAGGATGGCAATGGAACAACTGCTTTTCCCCATTCTGAAAATTAACCATCAGATAACACAGGCAGGCAATACTAGTAGATCAAGGGCAAGAAGAGAAAAGAAAAATCTCAACCCATGTGAGTCGGTATTTATTAGAGAGTTATCAGTGCGTTTCAAGCACCCCTCTCCATTTGGAGCCATTGCTGTGATTAAGAAGCAAGCCTTGCTGGAGGCCTTTAAACCGTTGCGCCAGCGTTCGCATCCAGTGCAAAATCTGCTGTGGGTGGATATTAAGAATGACTCTCTTGGAAGAGCATGAAATACAACATGGTTCTCTCTTGCCTGGCGTACACTTCCCCCCCTTCTTTCCTTGCTGACCTAAAATAACCCACTGCTCCATTTGGCTTCCAAGGCTTGTGGCTTTCTTGTGTAAAGCCATCCTTGTTTGGCGTTTGGCACCCCACAGCTTTTCCAGACGTCATTTTCCTCTTTGCATTTATGAACAGTTGTCTGGATGCATATATATATACATATACATATACATATACATATATATATCATTGAATATGTTGCTGTGATCAACCAATAAAAATAATAATTAAAGCCAGTGGCAGCTAGGGTCAGGAGCTGCCATGAATAAACTCCTGCTTTGAGTTTCAGCTTGAAAGAAGGCATTTAAAATGTTAACCCCCAAGTCCCCAAATGGGTTCAGCACCTGAGACGGTGCCTTTGAAATCACCATTACTAAACCACATTTTTTGCAAACAATTGAACTATCATATCCAGTGATCAAAATGATCATCTAAGGCCCTGTCTGCATAGGCCAGGATACTCTGGGAGACAAAAATATCTTTGTCCTGGAGATGTTTGGACCTTCCTCCATTACCTGGCCCTCTGTTCCCATGCCAGAGATACCTTCTCCCTCAAAGAAGGTAGTGAACTGCTCCTTCTACTTCTGACAAAAAGAGAAGCGCACTGGCATAACACAAGGGGCCCTTCCACACTAGACAGTTAAAGCACTATTGTTCTGCTTTGAATGCTCTGGTTCTATCCTATGAAATGCTGGGATGCATAGAATCATAGCATCATAGAGTTGGAAGAGACCGCAAGGGCCATCCAATCCAACCCCAAACTGCCATGCAGGAATTCTCAATCAAAGCATCCCTGACAGATGGCCATCCAGCCTCTGTTGAAAGACCTCCAAAGAAGGAGACTCCACCACTCTGTCTTCCCTTGTCAAACAGCTCTCACTGTTAGGATGTTCTTCCTAATGTTGAGGTGAAATCTCTTGTCCTTTAATTTGCACCCACTGCTCCATGTCCTTTTCTCTGGAGCAGCAGGAAACAAGCTTGCTCCATCCTCAATATGACTTCCCTTCAGATACTTAAACAGGGCTATCATATCACTTCTTAACCATCTCCTCTCCAGGCTAAACATACCCCAGCTCCTCATAAGGGATAGTTTCCAAACCCTTCACCATTTTGTTGGCCCTCCTCTGGACATGCTCCAGCTTCTCAACATCCCTTTTCAATTGTTTTATGCAAAACTGGACAGTAGCACCAGCTTTCTGTAACTCTGGATTGTAGATGTCCTCTGAGATCAGACCCCTGCTTTTTCCAGGCAAGTCTCTGGAAAAGTACCTCCAGCGATTTGGCACAAGAATGGCCAGAATTACTCCATAGGACACAAGAAGGATGCAGCATTGATTTTCCTTTTTGTAACAGACTAATTTCAGTTTGTCCTTCAAGCTGGCAAAAGTTATTAAACTTGGTCGAGTTCTTTTTCTTTAGGGGTCAGCAGAAACACTGGCCCAGAGCCAATGTCTTTGGGGAGGCTTGGTCCAAATGGCAAAAAAGGATTTGGCACCATTGAGGATCCCTTTGGCATCCCTTTTCCCTGGCGCACTTTCTTCTCGGGGCTCATCACTTCATTTAAAAGCCCAGCAAAGAGTCAAATGCATGCATTTAAAGGGCCCTCCACAAACCAGGTTAGGGATGTGCCACCAAAAAGAATTCCTCCTTTCCATTAATTTTTTCCTCCCGTTTCCAAATTTCTAGCATTTCAGAGGATGAGCCACTGAGCATCATTCGCATCTAGAGCTCTATTAAGTTTGCTTTCCTTTGGCCACTTTGTCTGCTCCTTTTCTTTGGATGTCCTAAGCTCTTGTTTCTAAAGGCCTGACTGAAGTCTTACATTAATGCAATGATAGAAATGTGAAGGCCGAAGGCACCTTTCGTCAGGGGACAACATTTTTATTTTGCTCGCATTTTACCTCTCAGCCCTCGGTTTCCAGCATATTCTACCTCTGGTCTCTAGAAGTTAAAAATCGCATGTTGGAAAAGACGGATATGTGCCCATGCAATTTGAATGCAAATCCATCCCTGGAATTGAACCAAGCAGCAAATAAGTAGAACTGCAAGACTTCAGACATTTCACTGAAGGCAAAACCTGAAGGCCAGTCCATTTGAAAAATCCCAGATTGATTCAGGCCTCCTTTTTTGTTCTCCTAACATCCCTCAGATGCTTTGCCTGAGCAGCAGCTCTATATTTGACCTGAGTTTTGCTTTAGACATCTTGCAGTGCTAGTTATGTTTCAAACAGCCTTCCCTGAAGTCTGGCTGGTTATTAATTAAAAAGAGCATCCGAGGCTCTTAGCCACAGTTACCATGGCTCTGCATTTTCTAAAGTTACTTTAGAAATAAGTCATGAGAGTTCAAGTGCCCATAAACATACCATTGAAGTTGCAATTACTAAACAAAATGCTTTGCTTTCTGACGCATCATGATTAACTGCATTCGTTCCTTTAAGGATATATATGTATCATTCATGCGTGAGCAGTTGTGCAGTGGCCAATGGCAGGGTGACCAGATGTCCTCCTTTTCCAGGACATGTCTTATATTTCAGACCTCTGTCCAGGAGGCATTCCAAAATATCCTCCATTTTGAGCTTGACTCAGGAACATGAATTTATATGAGCATTTTTAGTTTTCACAAGGGGTCCTTGGTATCCGCTGGGGTTTGGTTCCAGGACTTTTCATAGATACCAAAATCCATGGATGCTCAAGTCCCATTGTATACAATGGCATAGTAAAATGGTGTCCCTTATATAAATTGGCAAACCCAAGGTTTGCATATACATATTTGGAATTCATATTTTCAAGCCGTGGATGGTTGAATCCATGGATAAGGAATCTGTGGATACAGAGGTATTTGGTAACGTCCTACATTTTTATTGACTGCCTTACATTTTGCGGTGCCTTGTCCTCCTTTGTGGTTAGGACATCTGGTCATCCTGCCAATGGTCTCCAGGGGCGGCAACCCCAACTTTCAGAAAGACTGAAAGTTCACCATTTTCCTCCACAGTCCCTCTCAAAATGGTCACCGAACATTCACCATTTTGAGAAGAGCACTGCCATAAAGTGGAGGTATTGCGGGGATAGTACAGAGTTCTGGAGTGTTTGTAGGGGTTGGATGGAGGCATTTTGGCATGCTTTCTCATGCTTGTTCATGCATGTGCAAAAACTAAAGAAGGTTAGGGGGCTCAAGGGTCAGAAAAGTGGGCTCCAGGGACCAAATGCAGTCTGTGGGTAGCATGATGTCCATCTCTTAGAATCATAGAACATAGACTCATAGAATCTTGCCTTAGCTATTGTCAAAAAATAGTTATTACCATCCTTTGGCCTCTGGTCTGAGCAAGGGATGTGTAAATGAATTACATCCCAAAGGGATGCAAAGAGAGTCCCCTTCAGTGGTTACCGACGTTTTAGAAAATATACATATTTCTTATTGGAAAGATATTACTGCTCATTTCATATCTTGACTTGGTGGCATGTTGCTTTCATTTCTGATCTTCATTTTTCCTTGGGCACGCTCCAGATCCTTTTGGATGCGCTCAAAAGGATCACTTGCCATGCTGAGGGAACATGGTGTTCAAAATATTTCACCCCCTCCCTCCCATGAGCATAGAAAAATACGTTTTGATTCCCTGCGTACCCATCTGTGGCTGACTGAATCATATTGCCTGACTTGCAACTGACCCAAATATTACCTGGATGGCCTTTGCTGGTCATTGCTGGTCACGTTCTGTGTCACCCGTTCTCTAAATGTGGTCAAAGCAGAGCTATTCCCTGTGGTTTCCACACATGACCATTCAACAGTTATCCCAGAATTGTTATTCTAAAATGATTGCCTCAAATCTGCAAGAAACAGTGTTTCAGCCAAATGTCCTTCCTGCATTTTACTGAGCTGTTCATGCTTGTCCTTGAATAGCTTGGTGTTCTATTTGTTGTGCAAAACACTATTTCCTTTGCAGAACTATACAAAGAAGCCATTTCCTGCACAGAAAATTCATTTTCTGTCCAGAAAATCCATGATGTGGCTCAAAGCTTCTGTGCTTTTACAGTTGGCCCTCCATATCCATGGATTCTGCATCCATGGATTCCACTATTCACGGATGATTTTGCATAGAGAGATCTTGTAGCACCTTTGAGACTAAATGAAAGAAAGACATTGGTAACATGGGCTTTCATAGATGTATCTCTACTTCTTCAGATGCATTTGGAGGAAACAGACTGAAGTCTAGGAAAGCTCATGCTGCCAAATTCTTTCTTTCAGTTAGCCTCAAAAGCGCTACAAGATCTCTCTGCAGACTGAGTCTACAGACTAACACGGCTATATCTTTGAATTCTACCACTATGGAAAGCACACGATTTTGCGATTTTATTTAAGGGACACCATTTTACTTCACCGTTGTATATAATGGAACTTGATCATACATGGATTTTGGTATCCATGGGGGGACCTGGAACCAAACTCCAGCTGATACCAGGGTTTGGTGCATTCTTATTACTGGCTTCCACCAATGGCCTCAACCAGCTCTATTTCTATAGTCTGAAAAACATGAGGTGAAAGGACAGAGGCCAAACAGCTCCTTCCTTGCTTTTGTATAAATGGCACCCCTTCCACTGAATGCAATTTGAATTCATGGGCAGCTCATGGACTGAGAACTGGATCATTGCCTGACCACCATTTCAGGGTAATGTTTTATATATACAACACATATAGCCCAATCCATGAGCTACCACTGCTTGCCATAGCATACCATCCAACTATCCTGCTTTGGCAGGGGCAAATCCTCTGCTGTCCTGTTTTAAGTCTTGGTTTGTTTCTCTTCCTCCTTCTTTTCTCAGCTTGCTTGAAATGCTGCAGATTGAGCTCAAAATTCAGAAGTAGTTTTCACTCAACTCAGCAAAGGAAAAGAGAGGAGAGGAGAGGAAAATCTTCTCACTTCCAGTAGGCTCAACCCAAAGCAAACTGTTGCACCCTCTCCTAGCTTGTATGTTCTTCCTCCTTAGCAATGTTTGCCATTTGGACCACATTCTGATTTTGCTGGGCCACAGCAGTGAAATGTTGCCGGGTGTGTCATCATGTGTCGGTTTGGGAGCATGCAGAGTATTGCGAGAAGAGAAATGCTGTCGCCGGACGTCTTTGACTGCAACCATTCACTCTGTATTCCTTTCCTCCCCCCTCCCCTATTGTTTCTTGCAGTACAATGGTTCCCGTCCAAGGGAGGAATGGGAAATGTGGCACCCCACCCTCATTGCAGAAGCCCTCTTTGCAATATCAAACATTTTAAGCTCCTTGCGTCTCATCTCCCTGTTTACAGCAAACTCTCACCTGGGACCCCTCCAGATCTCTCTGGGACGTATGCTGCTAGACATCCTCAAGTTCCTCTTTATTTACTGCTTGGTGCTACTGGCTTTCGCCAATGGACTCAACCAGCTCTATTTCTATTATGAGACCAATGCCTCCGAAGAGCCCAACAATTGCAAGGGGATCCGATGCGAGAAGCAGAACAATGCTTTCTCCACGTAAGACGCCTCTTTTTTCTTGTGCCGTTCCTTTTTCCTGACCCCTGGATGTCATTGTCTTTTTTCCTCTCTCTCTCTTTAGTGGGCTTTGCATGCTTGGCAGCTGCTGGTATATAGTGAAAATGCCTTTATTTATTCATAGGGAAGCGCGTCAGCACTATTTGTCTGGGTTATGTAAGCCTGGCTTGAGTTATCTCAGCCAGACGTTCTGCAAAGGGATGGAGCAAGCATCAAACTGGTTCCACCAGGCCCTTGAAAGATGGTCATCATGCATACATATGGTGCAAGATCTCCTGGAGCTCTAATTCCTATCATTAGTATTTGCATATCGCAAGAGAACAAAGTGCCAGGGCTTATCCACAGAGTAACCCTCCTCGTCCTTCTCAGCATTTCAAGACCAAATCCTTAAAAGGGTCTGTGTGTCGTCCGTTAAATCGCCATAACATTCCTATTAGTAAATCAAGGGGGAGTGAGGAGGGCGATCGCTCAGAGGCAGTTGCCCTTTAAAAAAATAGGAGACACTGTGTTTGACATTATAAGCCGTTTTCTTCCCGTTGATCCTGGTGTGTTGTTCTTTTTTTGTCTATGTATAAAGCTATATATTTTTGCAATGTTCGGATAAGAACATAATCACTTCGGCCCCACTTGGCCAGACCATGAACCTGCCTCACATTCTGTTCCCAAAAGTGGAAAGGAAAAAGAGGAGGAGTAAAGGTTCACCTCTCTTTATCTGTTCTGGATGCTAAAATGATACAATCCCATCCACCCACAGGTATTTTATATGTGAATCTGGATAAGCAGGCATAACTTCCAGTCCACAGCATCTTATTTAGGGTTGCCAGATCTCAGGGTGCTGCCTTGAGTCCCTGGTTTGGGTAGATCATCAATGAGCAATAGTTTTCTTGGGGTCCAGCTTTGGACAAGAGACAAGGCTGCATGCAAACCTGCAGTTAGGGAGAGAGCCTTCTCACTGCTTGTGCAGCTTGCTGAAATTTTCATAGGTTAATTGATTTATACCAGGTGTAGCAATTTGTAATTTCCAAACAGGAGAACAGGGTTTGTGCGTATGTGTGTGTGGGTGACAAGCTCTGAGCAACTGTGGTTGCTGCTTAATGATATCACTCAACCTTGAAGGTTTGCCTGACTGTGTATCGCTACAGCACTTAAAGTAGTCTCAGGCCCTGTACAGACTGGTCTGAAAAGCCGACCTGCGGGCGGAGTTGGGGCATCGTGTCCAGATGATGCACTCCCTGACTTCGCCCCCAGGGTGTCATGATGCCACACGTTGCTCCACATGGCGCATGGTGTCATGGTGATCCTCCAGAGCTGCATCCATACAACGTAGTGCTGAAGCAGCGCCATATAGCCACACCACCGCAGCGATGGCGCCCTTTCAAGGGCACAAAAAGAAGCCGATTTTTGCAGCTCCTTTTTGTGCCCTTGAAAGGCCGGATCGGGGGCTGCAGCATGTGGTTGCTGCGACCCTGATCTGGCGCGGAATGGGGAAAGAACGGAACGGGGAAAGGATGCATTTTACCGCACACCAGAATACCGACGACAACGATGACGGAAGTCCCCATTCCATTCCCCATCTGTCCCCCAGAGGGCAATTTTCAGGAACTGTTCTGAACAGTTCCTCTGGGGGATGGAGGGGGAACAGAATAGGGACCTCTTTCAGAGCACCCTTTCTGCCCCTTTTGTTCCACGCTGGGCCTGTTCTCAAGGGTCTGTGCGAAGAGATCCCTGGTCTCCTAGTCCAGTGCCCAAACCAAACATCATGGTGGCTCTCTGAAGAACCTTGGGAGCGTTCCTAAAAACCATGTGGTTCTTCTTTCCTCAACATCTTGGCCTGGTTCCACCTCATGGAACATCCTTTGGTTGCAACCATGCTCCCATGAGTAGGAAGCATGCAAAGAGCTGTAAACAGGAGAGCTTCATGGCAGAGAAGCTGAGATCCTCCATGGGGAAATGGCGTATAAAGCTCTGTCTCCCTTCCCAAGGAGCTCACCTTCTTTCTTCTGGTCTCACCCCCAACACAACCATGGAGTGCCTGGAAGAAGCTTCTACAAATGCCCCTATACCACAGCGGAGGGCAAAGCAGACTATAGATGCTCCCCATGACCCATATTTTAAGCTCCCAAAGCCATATCTCTCATTGTCTGTTTTTGTCCTGGGGGGCGAGGAAGCAATTCAATATATTTGATAGATAGCCGCGGACTCTATTTTTAAAACAATTACAGCCGAACCTTTCAATGCGCTTGTATGGCATTCAGATATTGCTTCGAACCAGATTATTTTCAAGGAACGCTTAATAGCTGACATTTGGAAATATAATAAAAACTGATTACAGTTTTATTTTTAATGGTTCGATGTTATTTTAAAAAGCATTTAAACACACATACCCAGATTTTTAAAAGCCAGAGCAGATAAATGGTGATACCATGCTTCGCGGTAACCCAAAGTAACTCACGTCAAGTGTCGCCATCCCTTCCAAACATTGGTGCTATCGCCTTTCAAAGGCTAGAGTAACGTTGGGAACATCCCGTCCTTTTTGTTCGGTCCCTTGTCACCCATCAGGCTTGTCAGGCGAAATGAGAGCAACAACCGTTTGGGAGAACTGAGACAGCCAACCTCATAACGTCGGGCTGGTTGTATTATCTTTATAATACAGACGCCAGCTGGGAAGGATAGATAGTGGTTTACCTAAAACCAAGACAGAGACAGAGCTCAGATTTTAACCAGAGCACAGTTTGCACATCACAGTAAAGAATGTGAGTCTTTGCTCATTTCATTCTTAAAGGAAACAATGAGTGAAGTTTGCAATCTTCTATAGTTTCCACAGTCCACAAAAAGCTATGGATGCTGGCCATGAAAGCCTTCGACTTCACTTTGCAATCTTCTTCTTCCATTTGCAGTTCAGTACTAATTCTGGGCAAAATTTGTGCATGGGTTATTGTGTGGTTTTTGCACAGAAAGCGAAATTTTCAACGCAGGACGCTGCATTTTCTAAACAGAAAATAATGCTTCTGTGCCGAAATACTATTTCTGATGATTTATTATGTACTTATTGGATTTATATCCCGCCGTTCTCCCAAAATGGGATTCAAAGCGGCTTACAATAATATTTTTTTTTTAAAAAAGATACAACTAAAACCATGAATTTAAAAAGGTTTTTTAAAAGGATTAAATAATACTGGTATTAAAACATATCTGTGAAAAACACAACTTAGTTAAAACCAACTGCAAAGAAGGTAGGACTGAGAGAAAGCCCTCACCTCCTGATCGTGTTTTCTGTGCAGAAGATGTTGTAACTCGGGACTTATTCTGTGCAAAATTTGTACCGAAAACAGTGTTTCTGCACACAAAGCCGCATGTGAATTCTGTGTAGAATAAGTTCCAAATAGCGAAGATTCTCATTAGTCCAGGATTCTCCTTGCTAATAAGGTTTCCTGACATCGGAGAAACACATTTTTCAAACATTTGTTGAATATTATTGAATATTCTTTCCAATCCGTGGCATGGGGTTCTCCATTTGGTTTGGCAATACTCTGTTGGCTTGTGATGTTTTCCGTACAACACAGCAACCTATACAAATGCTTCCAGCTCAGTTCCTTGAAAGGTGAGCTGGGGTTTCAGACAAGACAATTGCCTGAATCTGACAGGTTAGTCATTGAATCAAATATCATTGTCCCACCATATCTATGGATTCTTTATCCATGGATTCAACCATCCGCAGCTTGAAAAAGCAAAGCTTGATTTTGCCATTTTATATTAGGGGCACCAATTTACTATGCCTTTGTACTTAATGGGGACTTGAGCATCCACAGATTTTGGTATCCATAGGAGATCCTCAGACCAAACCCCAGTGGATATCAAGGTCCCACTGTATGAGACCCACTGTATAGCCAAATCCCATTAATTCAATGGGTCTAGCTAAGTTGGGTCCAGCCGTCAAAAACAGGCTGGCAGCTGCCATGTGGCGCTAACTCTTTGTGCTGCGATGCCAGGGAATGGCACGGTTTCAATGCCGAGGTTTCATTGTGATTATAGAATACATTTACGAGTTCTCAGAGAAGGGCACCAACACATAATAGAGTGCTTAAGAAATGATATGGAGAGCCATTTGACAGCAAGGGCACTCTGTGACTTGACAGTGGCCTTTGGAGGAGAAAACACATACACAGAGGCAAACCCTGACAAACAAAACAGAGAAGGACAAAGAAGACTGGCAGCCCACAACATCGCAATGCAAGGGGGCTCAGCTTTTATGGGACAAGTGTCATCGTAGGAAACAAAGGCGCAACAAGGGGATGCCATTAAAGCTGCAACCTCCTTCCAAGCTGGAGATGGGAGGGACTCAAAGCAATTGCATTTTGGCACCTCACCAGAGACGTTCGTTCTGCCTCATCTTAAATGCCGAAGCCATCATTATGAAATACACACACACACACACCGGTGCTGAGTGACATTTTGCTCTCTGAATAGACCTGTGGCATGAATGCCTTGTGAAGAATGGGCGACCTGCAAAACAAGAAATTAAGTCTGTGGGCCGACGTGAAGGAGCTGCATTGCAATGTGTATCTAGGTGGGCCAGGGCCATTGCACATTTGCTACACTGAAGTCAAACGTAATGGAAGAACAACAATATCGAGCTGCCGTTTTTGCTTCTTAAGGGAAATGCTAAAAACAACCGCTTAATCAACTCCAGTCCCAGGAGAGCGCATGGAAGGGTGTACTGCTGGTTAGAAATATGTCACTGTCATGCTATTCCTCATTACGTTCCAAGGCTGGTCTTCATCTCTTCCCACCAACACTCTTCGCTCTTCAAACGTGTAATATTCCCTGGTGACAAGTAGGAGGTCAACCCGTTAGTAATTCAAGTTTTATGCTTTGGCCTCTCTGTTCTTGGCACATTGTCTCCTGCTTTGATGGGCCATCTGGAAAATATATTTCCAAAGGAGTCACGGGTCAGAACATGAAACACATGGGGAGCGAGTGCTGAAAACAACAACCGTTGCATCAAATCCACCCACCCGCCGACCACCCGCAAAGTAGAGAGCAACTTAACCCAAGGCAGTGTTGAGAAATGTCTCCTCATACTTTGCCACGGAGTAGCAGTCTGCACAAGATGGCGGGGAAAGGACAGAAAGAAGGCTATGGAGGAGGGAGTCCCAGCTTCCAGAGGGGCTAGAATGCAGTTCAGGATTGAAGAAATGTCTCGATCAAGTGCATAGGGACCTGGGGTCAATTGCCCTTGACCCCAGGGGTTGCACCCACCCATAGATACCCTTCAATACCTCCATTTGTGGCTGAAAACAGAGATATTGGGATGGGAATTCTGGGAGAGGTATTGGTGGGTGTTTTTGCATGTTTTGGGGTCTTTGGATGCAGTTTTTGGACATAACCCACCCCAAATCACTTTTTTCTTTGAGGTTTAGAAGGATGGTCTTTAGGTTCAGGGGCCACAGGTTTAGGGCTGCACATGGTCCACTCCAATGTAGAATATGGGTCAGATATGTTCATCTGCACATAATGGACTGTGTAATTCTGAATGTGGAACATAGGAATCAAAGATAATACAATGATCGCCTCCAAAGAGTATTCACTCTGTTGGAGACCTGGAGATGATCTGAGCATACCCTTCAAATATATTGTAACCTGTATTATATACACACACACACACACACACACAAAAATTTTTGCTGTACTGCCATGATTAGAAATTGGAAGGAAAGACCTGTCTGTCTCCGGTGCTGGTTCCTTGCATTTCTGAAGTGTGACTGATAACTGGAATGGAGTTTCTTCCATAGCCACTCAAAAGTAGAAGAGAGCGGTGCTGTTGAAATGAGATCTGACACTTGCTTTGCTTTGGAAACTTTAGAAGGAAGCTGCCGTTTTGAGGTAGATATATATATTTCCTACTGGAAGTTCAGTCTGTAAGGACAGTTAGTTCCTCTGCCACATTAAATAGGCTTTGACTCCATATCCTACTGTGAACTCCGGAAACAGGACTCACGTTGGTGGACACTATTCAGCCGCTTCTCTGGTTTTTTTGCCCTAGATCCAAGCACTCATCCTGACTATAGCAGAATGGACCTATTGAATCAATTGCCTTTAAGTCAACACTGATGTAAATTTTATTGGTTCAATAGGTCTACTCTAGTTTGATCCAATAAAATCAACTCTTAGTTTTAGTTTGGAGATGAAAGGAGCTAACCACAGTGTTGGAGCAGCCCAAGTACTCCTTCTTGAACTCACAGGAGGAAAAATGGGATATAGATGTAACTACAGATAATGAATGATCACCCTGTCTACTTAATCTATTTATAGTTCAGGACGAGACACAACCAGTAAAAGATCATTTGTCTTTTGCAGGCTCTTTGAAACTCTCCAGTCTCTCTTCTGGTCTGTGTTTGGACTGTTGAATCTCTACGTCACGAACGTGAAAGCCAGGCACGAATTCACAGAGTTTGTCGGGGCGACGATGTTCGGAACGTACAACGTCATCTCCCTGGTGGTCCTGCTAAACATGCTCATAGCGATGATGAACAACTCCTACCAGCTCATCGCCGTAAGTCTACAGCGTGGCTTCCATCTTGGTTTTTGTGGAACGTATGCATTTCGTTGGCTGTATGTGTTGTTGACTGTTTCCTGGTGACGTCACAGAAAGTGACCCAGTTCGTGAAACAGCTACTTGACCTCTTCTGCATACTTAAAGGACTATAGTTTCTTCCTCTAAGTTCAACTTGGAAAAAAACATGGGCAGAATTTGACATGTGCTTCATTGTTGTGGTTGTGTTCCTACAAGTGGTTTCGACTTATCGTGACTCTAAGGCAAGGCTTTTCTTGACCAGATTTGTCCTACTTGTGCTGCTTGTTCAACATGTGCTACTTAGGTCTAATTGGCACTGGTTCAATGCTATGGAATTCTGGGATATGTAGTTTTGGGAGATATTCAGCCTAACTCAACATGTCAGAAATGACTAGAGGACCCAACATCAAGGTTTGCAATTGTGACCCTATCACAGGGTTTTCTTGGCAAGATTTGTTCAGAGAGGGTTGATTTGCCCAACCAAGTCAATGCGGAGGGACGAGTGTATTATACAAATTGCTACTATTTTCAGGGAGTCACATAGTTGTAATGTAGTGAATTGTGATGCTGTGCAACCAAGTATGCAACCAAACGTGCATGTGTATCAATGCACAATATACTTCAATGTGCGATATGCATGTGCATTAGTGTACCAGCATGCACAATGCCCATGCATATCAGTGTTCAATGCACAACCATGGGCAATTGCATTACACCCAGAGCCCTCGCTTCTGCAGTCTTGAAATGAATACTGCCAAAATGCACTGGGCAGAAATGTCCAATTCCTTCCGTTGAGGAACTTATGCATACCAGAAACACCAACAGCATTAAAGACGACATATATAACTCTATATATCTGTTGCTCCAGGCATATTCTGAGCAATTCATCAGCCAAGTATCCACACAGACCTCTTTGCCTCAGTGATTCAGTATCCTGTCTTTCCATGCAATGGATCTAATTCGATTTACAAAAGCTAAATGGACTGGAAACTGACTCTTCCGTACTGGCAAGGGGTCAACATGCTGTATGCACCCAAAGCCAGGAGACTAGTTTAAGTTGTGGGCAGAGAAATCCAGGTGGCATCCAGCCCTCTTCTCACCCTCCATTTTTGCCACCTTTCAGGCAACAACCTGAATCTGCCTAATGTCAGGGCTGGCTCTGAATGGAAATAGAGTGCTGGATGGTTCCCTGATGGCACATTACACAAATGACAAAGAGCAGCTGAAGAAGACACAATAGGACAAGTGACCAGCATAACCCCGGCGCTGCTTAAGGGAAAAGGCATTGTACTGAACTGCAAGAATTTCACCCCCTTTTGGGACAAAGCTATTTTAAACTTCAGTAGCTGTCTGCTCCCATCAGGGCGCCTTTAGGCAATACAGTTATCAGCCGTCTCATTGCGCCAACCTGCATTTCCCCCCCCCCCCCTTTTTTCACAGTCTCAAAATATAGTCCATGGGCTGGATCTTAGTAGTTAGGTCCCAACTAGAGAAGACCCATGGAATTCGTTGCTGAATGGTGAATCAATTTATTATTATTATTATTATTAAACTTTATTTCTAAAGCGCTGTAATTATACACAGCGCTGTACAAAGTCGGTAAAATTAAAGAGAATATAAAAGCCTGCCCAAGGCGTACATTCTAAAATAATAACAATTAAAAGAGGAATAGATAAAATTACCATATAGAAAAGAAAAAACAAATTAAAAACACCAAATATCAAACAAATCACATCACATCAAATCAATACGTTTGTTAAGGTTGTTTTTGAGTTGTGGTGACCCTTTCACAGGGTTTTCTTGGCAAGATTTGTACAGAGGAAATTTGCCATTGCCTTCCCCTGAGGCTGAGATTGTGTGACTTGCCAAAGGTCACTGAGTGGGTTTCATGGCTAAGCTGGGAATCAAACTCTGGTCTTCAGAGAATGGGAGGCTGTACAGACCAGCATTATATGCTGGCATGGGGGTGGCGTGGTGGCATGGTGTATGTACGTGGCCACCCAATGCCAGAAAGTTCACTGCTTTTACATGTTACAAATGGGAAGGGAAGTGGAAGGTTATTCAGATGAGGAGAATGTGACTAGTCTGGGCTCCAAGGAGCCTGGTGGCACAGTGGTTAAATGCCAATCCTGCAGCCACAAGGTTGTGAGTTCGATCCCATGGCTCCAAGGTTGGCTCAGCCTTCCATCCTTTCGTAGGTACCCAGCTTGGTGGCAGCAATTGGCTTACAGATTGTAAACAGCTTAGAAAGTGCTGAATTCACTGATAACTGGTATAGAAATGTAAATGCTATTGCTACTGCAGGGGGAGGGAACAGAAGGATGCACTCACATCTGTGAGCATTTCTTCATTTATTTCCCCATCTGACCTCAGGCCAATTGCTTCTTCATTGCCTGAATTGCTTCCTCTCTCCATTCCCTCCTCGCTGATAAGCAGCAGTGAGGGTAAATCTGATAGTTACCAAGGTGCAAGGAGCTTGCAGAACGGCCATAATGCTCTGCCTTCTCAATGTAGAGACCCAAAGTGGACACCCCGCCCTTTGTGGTCCCATGTATGAATGGGTCGGGGGGGAAGGGTGCATGGCTAACCAGCAAAGCTCAGGTCCATGGCTTAGAAACATTCATGCTGGCTGGAGGATTCTGGGATCTGCAATCAATGAATGCCATCTTCAGAGAATCTGAATCTGGCAAAACATCAGGAATAAACTCTTCTAGAACATGGCCACGTAGCCCCCCAAACCCACAAAAAACTATGGATGTCGGCCATGAAATGCTTCGACTTCAAAGTATTCAGTGCATTTTCTGCACGGATGCATTTCCTCCTCTAAATATCTTCCAAGAGATGAAAAAGGCAGCCTGGGAAGATGACTGCAGAAGGACTGTGTCAAGATGGCAATGAGGGCATTAGGATTTATCTCTATGAGGGAGGGATGGCTGGGTGGCTCCATTACTCAAAGAAAGCAACAGGGTGGATAATGAGGCCGGCTGATCCGATACATCATTTCTCTCACTGTCATCCCATGCAAGGGCCTTTGGAGAGCCGAAGGAGCCCTTCTTGGCGCCTGCGTGATAAAAGCTCAAGCTTGGAAAGGATACATTTTGGAAATCAGACAGTAAAACCTGAGAGTCGTTCCACCCCCTTCTTTTATAAAATACCTTCTAAGATGCAAATAGACCCTTGTCTTTCATTCCCACATAGACAAATGAAATGTTTCACCAAGTTTTCTCCTCTGCTTTGGAAAGATTAGGAATGCTGTTGTGTATTTTTCAATGATGATTTTTCACACTCCTGGGAAGGAATTGCAAAAAACTTCTTTAGGGAGGGACAAACAATTTTAAACATTACAGGATGAAACCCACAACCCACATCCCACTCCTTCCACTCCCCACCAAATAAGCAGCAACATGAGAAGCATGTTGGGACTTGAACCCTGGTCTTCAGAATCATAGTCCAACACTCAAACCACCACACTACACTGGCTCTTTAAAAAACAACAACCCCAAAACTTCAACTAAGCCTATAGAAATGCAGTTTGGGCCTTCAAGAGAAGAAAAGAAAGACACAGTTATATAAGAGAGCCTTGGCACGCTGCAGGACTCACCTTTGGCGCACTTACAGCTGGGCTTGAAAATCCCATCTCAGCCTCAGCAAGTATGCTGACAGAGTACAGCCATTCAGTGCTTCATCAGAGAAAAGCAAATTTGGTAATCTTGGCTTTTGAAAGGAGCCTATGCGGAGGAATTTCAAGTCTGCAGAGAAATCACTCCTCATTAGACTTTATTCACAGTTCAGATGATTTTCGCAGGAACGACTCGGACGACATGCATTGACTTCCTAGTTGCTGCCGTTTCATTTGCATGTCAGTTTTGCAAGCGGAAAGCAATTGTGTTTCAAATTATTAATGAGGATGAACACACAAACTAAGGGTGCATCTACGCTGCGGACATAAAGCGGTTTGATGCCACTTTAAGTGCCATAGCTGCATCCTATGGAATCCTGGGGACTGTAGTTTTACAAGCCTTCTCTGCCAAAGAGGACTGGCGCCTCACAAAACTACAAATACCAGTATTCTGTTGGATGGAGCAATGGCAGTTAAAATGGTATCAAACTGCATGGTACATGCAACCTAGAAGAAGCTGATGCTGTTTGATTTTGCCTAAGTCTACTAGGAATGGCAGGATTCCTTCCCTTCCTCTCCTCGCCTGCCGCTGAGTCAATTGACTGCAAATTGTTTTTGCATTTTGAAATGCATGCAGACTGCTTTTGGCTTTTGAAATGAATCCGACGTTTGCATTTTAAACTCAGTTTGCAGCCATCAAAATAAGCCGAGGACAAAGGGAAAGAGGCAAGAGAAACTGGGGCACATTAAAAGTGGCTGAAAAAGCAAGAAGGCAGAGGATGAATTGGGGCTGTCCCTGCAAAATCTGGAAGATATGGATGCCCCATAGAAAAGGAAGGCACCTGGGAATTTGAGGTTAACTGCTACAGCGTTGGTGCTTTAATGTCCAATAGTCTGAGCAAGTGTGCAGTGAAGGGAGAGAAAAGAAGGAACGTTAACCTTGGCATATTTGGTCTTCTCCATTGGTAGAGACTAGGCCAGTGATGGTGAACCTTTTAGAGACCCATGTCCCTCTGGCTTTCTAGTAACAAACTCTGGCAAACTCTGTGCTGGGGCAATGGCACATGTGCCACCTCTGGCACGTGTGCTATAAGTTCGTCATCACGGGACTAGGCCCATTGGCCAACCATTGCACGTATGCCTATAAAAGAGTAAAAGTAATTAAAGCAGGAGAATTTTATTCTGCCCTAATTGAAACCCAGGGATGATTCCTGCGGCATAAAGTTATCCTTACGAAAGTGAATCTGCTCCAATTAATCTTGGCAGTGCCACTCTTTTAGATGGGCCTGACCTGTGGGTACGGCTCCCGTGTGGCATGGCAGACAGAACGGCATCCCTTTTAGTAGCAGGAGAGGCACCGAAATATCCAGAAGACTCAATAAAAGAAGCTGCCCCAGTGCCTTCGCTCATCCTTGAGTCAGACCTGACAAGCAAAATTAATGTTCTCTCGAGCTGCTGAATTAATTAAGCCAAATAAGAGACAGAAGGCCAAAGCAGCTCTGATCCCTCTCTTCCTTTCTTCCACAAACTTTTCTTCCTTTCCTCCCAAACCTTGAAAAAATGAAAAAAAGGAAAAGAGGAGAGATCTATATAATTAAAGAGATCTGCCTGGGAAAGTGGCCAAACGTGAAAGGAAAAAGCTAAAAATAACATAGAAGGGACATAATCGACACCAGCGATTCCTCATCAGGATCGGAAAAATCGATGCTCCCCAGAGCCAGTTGCACTCCTAAAACTGAGCCGCTGAAGGCGAGAAGAGACAAGGGACACATCTACACTGCAGAAATAATGCACCTTGATACCATATAGTAGTGCAGTTTGATACCATATAAGCGACCCCATACGTACCTTGCTCTGTGAAATTTGCTATAGGAATGGCCGACGTCTTTTTCTGTCTTTCACTTTAAATCTTGAGGTGGCAGAGAGAGAAATAAATGACTTGGACCATCTCTTTCCCATCTTGAATTCCTCTCGGGTGCCTTCAGAGAACTATTTTGACCCACGGATTTCACGGGCACCTGATTTATCTGGATATTAAAAGCAAAGCAGAAGGCGTCTGAATTGAATTGGAGCTAGATCAAAGAATATGGCGAGCGTGCTGGACTTCTCGTAGCAGGCAATCTTACGGAGCAGATTAAAAAATAATCAGGTTTATGCGACTACAGATACACAGAGAGAAGGCACATGTGGAAAATATTCCCAAAAGACTACTGTATCTCCAAAGGTCCCAAGCATCGGTGTTAGCAGTTGGAACAAGGATATGGTTCCCCCAAATACGAATCCTGCCCTCCCCATGAAACTTTCCTTTGGTCCCCAAATTTCTTGCGTTGCGATAAATTAAAACTTCCATAGAGATATGGTTCAGACATGCAAAGGAAAGGGTTAGGCAAAGGGATCAACGATAAGGCAAACACAGCAGCAAATATAACAGGTCGAGATGTGAATGATGTTCACCGTCTCACTCTCTGCAATGGTAGAAATTGGGGAACAGGAGGGAAATTTCGTGGCAGAGATGGGCAGGATTCTTATTTGCTTTGTTCCATGGAATGTCTAAGAAATGAAAGATATTTCACATAACCTCAGTAAGCTGCAAAGTGCTGAGTGCGTGAAGCAATGCAGATTTGAATTAACCAACAAGGGAGCATTGTGGAGGGTTTCTGAACTGCAACACTCAAAGAAGCCATTTTCAAATATCAAACATGCCCTCTTCCTTCCTTCTTGGATAATGCAAGCTGATTCCCCCCCAAAAACACATCTCCCAGAAAACAGAGGGATGCATTTCTTAAAGGGAACACTTCTCAAAGGATTTCACTGGCGTTAAGTCTTAGGAGGAAGGCTATGTCCTTGTAGCCAGGTGCAAAATCATTGCAGCAGCACTAACATTTCCAGAGAACCCTGGCAGATCTTGGCACGGATGTAATTATTTCATGTCTGGTTACAGAGACGAAGCTAGATGCTTCTGCAACTCTGCCCTCTCCCCCTACAAAATGCGAAATAGCCTTACAGGGGGTTTCAGAGTATATTTGGTATGTTGGCTTTGGGTGCTACGGGAGAAGGGAATGCCAACCCACATGGCATCCCAAAATGGACATCTGCATAGGTAACAGAATCATCAGTTAAATGGAGTCTCACGCCACCCTGAAGTCCTTGGGTGAGATGATCTTCCACTGTTTCTCCATTTGTTAAAATGACTGGGGTTCTGGGAGGATCTGGAGCCATATAGAGGTCCATCATATTTTTCATGCACCCCTCAAATCTCACAAGACTTACCTTGACCAAGAGGGTTGCAAATGTAGATTGTGAAGGAAATTCATTATAAAACGGAAAGGAGAAATAATCAGAAATGGCAAAGGTGGCCACATTGGCAATAAAGGAAAAAGCATCTCCATCAGTCCAGATGTTTATCTATTCCCCCTCTCCGCCAGCATTGGATAACTGTGGAAGGGGAGAGTTATGGCAGCAGAATGATGTTACTAGGATAGTAACAGAGAAGCCACAGTGGAGTCTTGTGTGTGGAACTTGTACATTATGCATGACTGGGGATGCATCTACACTGTAAAAATAATGCAGTTTAACACCAGTGTAGCTCTATCCTGTGAGATTCTGGGATTTTCCAAGGTCTGTAACCTTCTCTTCCAGAGAGTGCTGGTGCCTCACATAACTACAACTCCCAGGATCCTGTAGCATAGAGCCATGGCAGTTAAAGTGGTGTCAAACCACATTATTTCGACAGTGCAGATGCACCCCATGTAGGATCTTGACCCACAGATTTTTACAAAAGGTACAGTAGTAGGCTCTCCTTCTTTGGAAGGTTTTAAATAGAGGTTGGACATTCATCTCTCGAAAGGCACTTTTGCTGTGGTTTCCCTCGTGGTGGAGAGCTGGACTGGATGGCCCTTGTGGTCCCTTCCGTCTCTATGAACATCCAGTATTGATGCAGACAATACTGAGCTGGATGGGTTAATTCTATATCAAGCAACTCTCTCCACTCCAGTGGCTTTCTTCCACTTTTTTTTTGTGCTCAGGCCTTTTTTGCAACCCACCGTCCAACCTTCCTGAGCATTTCAATGTGGCTTTTGTTTCTATGGTGATGCTGTCACCATCTCAAGACGAGAGTCCACTGCCCTTTCTCAGGTTCCCCGTAGGTCACATCCCTACTCTGCGCCACACCATAAACATTGCCACCCTTCCTCCCACCTGTCGCTCGCTTAGTTTTGCACTTGCTTGCTGTGAGCAATGGGCCACACCAGCTTGGCTCAGTGCTGCTGATGTTCTGCTGTATTTTTGAAAGGCAGAGGGTTGTGGTCTGCTAATTTTCAGTGCAGTGAATGTGCTCCTCATAAAATTCGGTTGCATTATGCAGATTGTTCTGGATGCTGAAGGAGAAAATTCCAGTTAACAGCTGTATTTTCTATTCCTCTGTCCCCCCCCCCCTCCTACTTAATAAAGGGGAAGGAAAGTAAGTGCCATGGGTCACTTGATGGCCTCCAAAGCTCTGTCCCAGCTCCAAAGATCCCAACCTCCCCAACGTTTGGGTGCATTATTTGAGCAGTTTTTGCACCAAAATCACACCAGTCCTTCCCCCTCAAACATGCAAAAATGCATGACGTTGCCTTTCCATAAATCTCAGTCCCCCAATTTTTTGGACTAATGTTGTTGTTGTTGTTGTTGTTGTTGTTGTCTGCCTTCAAGTTATTTTTTACTTATGGCGGGCCCATCGTGGGCTTTATTTGCAAGATATGTTCAGTGTGCATTTGCCATTGTCTTCTTCTGATGCTAAAAGAGAGTGATTTGCCCAAAGTGGATTTCTCTGGTCAAGCAGGGTCCCAGAGTCCTGGTCCAACCATTACATCACACACAGTCTCCTTAACACACGGCAAACTACCAGGCCTGAAACTATAAGTCAGGTGTCACACTACCAACTTTAGGCTTCAACGCTCAAACAAGTCTCTCACACTACGATTTTTGTTATGTGTCTTCAAGTCAATCCTGACTTCTGGCAACACTTTCCTTGGGTTTTCTTGGCAAGATTTCCGCAGAGGAGGTTTGCTATGATTGTCCTCTGAGGCCGAAAGTGTGTGACCTGCTCAGCACTTGTTTGTTGTTATGTGGCTTCAAGACAACTCCAACATACAGTGACCCTATCCTAGGGATTTCTTGGTTTCCTTTTGCCTTCCTATTAGAAGATTGACTTACTGAAGCTCACCGATTGGGTTTCCATAGCTGAGCTGGGATTTGAACCCTGTTCTTCTGGAGTCCTAGTCCATCACTCAAACCAAAACACCACACTGGCTCTCTATGGTCTTACCTTTCCTCATATCATAAGATCTATGAGTAGTTCACAATAAAATCAGTTTAAACCATTTTAAATTAGGATTACAAAAAACCATGACTATCCACTTTGGTCTATTTGGTTTCCTATCTGAATCTGTGTTCTTGGTTCATTGATAAAATGGTTATGGGTCTATTTGTCTCTACTGGGTGTCCAAAAGCTGAGTTTTTATTTGGATACCCATCAGTTACTTTTAAAGAGTACCTTGCTGTTCAGGCTAGTTTTATTCTTCAGCCACAGCATTACTGTGTGAAAAATTTGCTGTCGATACAAACCAGTAACGCTTTTGTGCTGTTCCTTTTCCCAGGACCATGCTGATATCGAATGGAAGTTTGCCCGCACAAAGCTCTGGATGAGTTACTTTGACGAAGGAGGCACTTTGCCACCCCCTTTTAACATCATTCCCAGCCCTAAATCCTTCTGGTACCTCTGCAAGTGGATCCACAACCAGCTGTGCCCGTCTCAAGACCCGGAGAATGACGAGAAGAAGCACGAGAATCTGAAGTCCTTCACGGTACGGAGGGAACCACAAACCCCAGGATTCCATAGGATGGGGCCATGGCAATTAAAGTGGAATGGGAGTGCTATAATTCTGTAGTGTGAGTGAGCCACAAGTCTTTTTGGCCGGACCCTTTTGCCTTTGGCCCTGCCCTCCATTTGGATGATGTGACCCCTGAGAATTTCATCAAAACTGGTTTTTTTGTAGTTGTTGTGGGTTTTTCAGGCTATGTGCCCATGTTCTAGAACAGCGATTCCCAACCTGTGGGTCTGGACCCCTTTGGGGGTCAAATGACCTTTTCACAGGAGTCGCCGAAGACCATTGGAAAACACATATTTCCAATGGTCTTCAGAAATGAGAATCTAGAATGTGGCCACGTGGCCTGAAAACCCCACACAAAACGATGGATGCTGGCCATGAAAGCCTTTGACTTCACATTGAATTTTTTTGGTCTTTGGGCTGAAAGAGATTCCTCACCTTTGTTTGAAGCCGCATTTGAAGGTTTCTTAGACACATCTTGCTGAGTTGAGCAGAAAATATAAGGTGCCTGTCAGGGTAGAAGGGCCTTTCCTCTGATCAAGTAGACCTTTCCTTAAACCCTTATAAAAGCTAACAATGCAACCTATGACTTCTTCATACAATGGGCCCTTGGTATCCACTGAGGTTAGGATACCAAAACCCATGGATGCTCAAGTCCCATTAAATGCAAAACCAAGGTCCCCTTTATGGAATATACATTGAATATTTTCAAACCATGGATGGTTGAATCCTTGGATGAAATATCTGTGGATATGGAGGGCTGACTGTGTATGACTTGTCCTTTTCTCTTTTCAGGAACGCCATGCAGACAACTTGATTCAGAATCAACATTATCAGGTAAAGCAACCATTCATTCACTGAAGCAGTTTAATTTATTTCCTTGGTTTCTCTGGGGCATCGATCCAAAGAGTCTCACTCCCATTTTGTGGCTTGCATTTCAGGAAGTGATCAGAAACCTAGTGAAACGATACGTTGCAGCAATGATCCGAAATTCTAAAACCAATGAAGGATTAACAGAAGAAAACTTTAAGGTAATGTAACTGTGTGCAAGTCAGTGGTGACGCCACATGACTCACAACCATGCGACTGCCCCAGGAGTGACGTTTCACGCTTGAGGACTTGTGCAATTGGCAGATCATTGATGGGTTTCCCTTGTCAATGAAAAGGGATGGAAAAGGATGGGTCAGGGAGGGTGCGGGTACAAGTCAGAGACAGTCTTGTGCTGTGACTATGGACAATGCCACTTCTTTCCTGGTGTAGCAGGGTCTTAAAAGCCACATGTAGTAATGTTGTAAGTGAGGAAAGCCCTATGATATGGAATGGTTCTCAACCTGTGGATCGCGACCCTTTTGGAGGTCAAATGACCCTTTCACAGGAGTCGCCTAAGACTATCGGAAAACACATATTTCTGATGGTCTTAGGAACCGAGACACATAATAAGTTTATGGTTGAGCGTCACCACAACATAAGGAACTGTGTTCAAGAGTCACAGCATTAAGTAGGTTGAAAACCACTGCTCTAGATGCTTGAGATTTCAGCTCCCATCCACTATGAGCAATGCAAGTGTTTTGGGGAGTTGTAATCCAAAACATCTGATGGTCCGAGGATTCTCTCCTCCATCTGTAGCAATGGTGAAAAAGAAACAGCATTTTAGTGTTGTGTTGCAGTGTTGTGTCATTCCCGGAAGCATTTTGGAAGACACTTTCAAATGGTCTCTAGTAGGCTCCATCTGTTTTTGTTTACTTATGCAAGGCTTTCCTGATCTTAATTGATTGTTTTATTTCAATATGTGTGGGCATTGTCAGTTTGGGATAGAAAGCTTTCTGGAACATGTTGAACTATCTTTCTTTTGGGTGGTGGAGGCACCTATCGCTATTCTTTCCATGTTGTTTCATCCCTCTAGTATCAACTTCCCAATGTTAAAATAACGATGCCCAGGGACAAAAAATGTCATCTAATAATAATAATAATAATAATAATACAAGCTCTGAGAATTACATCAACAAATTTGCATCCTCCCAACCCATTGGACCCATCTGGAGAAGCTCTAAATAGTCAAAGGAATGAAAATTGAGAGCTAGCAAACGTTGGACTGTACATGGTCATCATGTAGCATAATTCCCCAGGGCTTTCCTTTGGAGCAGTGGTTCCCAAACATTGGTCTTCCAGATGTTTTGGAGTTTGGCTTCCAGAATTCCTAACTGTTGGCCAAGCTGGCTGGGAGCTGAAGCCCAAAACATCTGGAGGACCAAAGTTTGGGAAGCGCTGCCCTAGAGAATAACACTGCTGTCATTGAAGGGTAAGGAACACCTTTATTTCATCACCATTAAACCAGTTCTTAGTTAAAAACTGGATTGGTATTTGTCCATCTAATAATGTCCTTCCTTCCCTTCGCAAAATGTTTTTCCAAACTTCTTTTTCCGGATGCTAAATAATGAAATATTTATTGGGATTCTTGGGCACAGTCATCTGGAATAATTCATTTGCATAGCTTTGAACGCTTGGCCTCAAGAGAGCACAGTCTTCCTGCTTTCTTTCCTTGCCACAGATAAAGCTGCAGCATTTAACTCATCCTTTAACTCTTCCTTCTCTTTCCTTAGGAACTGAAGCAGGACATCTCCAGTTTCCGCTACGAAGTCCTTGACCTTTTGGGTAACCGAAAACCACCACGGAGAAGCTATTCCACTAGCAGCACCGAGGTCTCCCAGAAGGACGACGCCAACGAAGAGTGCGCCGGGGAAACATCCAAAGCGAAAAGTGTTTCGTTTGGCCTAGCCAATAAGAAGAAAGACTTCAATGTCTCGGCTCTAATTAAGACGATGTCTGGGATTGAAATGGTGAACGAGAAACCCAAAAGCAATGGGATTAACAAGCGCTCCTTTGTCCGGAATGGGAATAGAGTCCAAAGGCTTTCTAGCTCCAAGAAGGAATCCTTCAAGCGCTTGGGACTCCTCTTCTCCAAGATGAACGGTCATCTGGCAGAACCAAATACGGAGCCCATGTACACCATTTCGGATGGGGTCATCCAGCCGCATTACATGTGGCAAGACATTAAATATTCTCAGATGGCTAAAAAGCGGGATGAGAACTGTTCCAAAAGTGAAATTAACCTCAATGAGGTGGACTACAGTAGGAATATCAGGCATACGGGGCAGAGTCAATGCCCGGTGGCCTGTTCCAGTTCCCTTCACTGTGCTTCCAGCATCTGTTCCTCCAATTCCAAACTCATAGACTCCTCCGAGGACGTTTTTGACTCATGGGGAGATGCTTGCGATATGTTTAGGAACCAATGGAAAGACGGGCAAGAGGAACAGGTTACCACTCGCCTATAAGTAGAGCTGCTCTGTAACCTGCTGTAGAACACTTACTAATAGTGGAAACTATTTGCTATCACAGACTCTTCATAGTTAGGATGCCCCTTCCCATCCCTCCCTTCCTTGCCCTGCCCCACTATTTTATCTGAACGGTTGAGTGTAGAGCTCACATTTGTTTTAGCCTATTTTATAGCCACATCTCTCTTCTCCCTGTATCCCCACTTTTTAAATTTGCTTTCGTAAACTCACAGATGTTGGACTTTTCGTTGGAATGGTCCAACCCTTTTGAAGAATATAAGAACCTATAGAATATGCTATTAGGTTTGCTTCATCCATCTCTCTTTCATTCTTCTTTCCCGCTGTAATCCTTTTAGGGTTTCTATATTTTTGTTACAGAATACCGAAGAATACTCTCAAGTCTTATTGCTTCTTTTCCAGCCTCAACCCGGTTAGTAGCTTTGCTTTCCACCATTTCATGTTCCATTTCCAGGCCCCCGACTTCTCTCCGGGGTCTTCAGCTGATGCTCGGTGACTTAGTTGGAAGCTCAGAGCCAAGCTGAAGTCGATCCTGGAGGGGAGAAGAGTTCAGACAGGAATGGGCTTTTCGCTTTCAAGCAATACGATCTCCCATGATTCCAATGGTTATGTCCTTTACTGAGGTTGCATATTGTTTTCTTCATGTAAATTATGATCACAATGAGTTAAAAACTGAGTTCTGAAACTTGCTGTTTTCACGCATTTGGTCTGTTTTGAAAAACGCACACTGCGTCCTCTCCCTCATTTGGCTTGCAGCATCCAATAACAGCAATCTTGTTGCAGGGTTTGATATGCAGCGAATAGCAACCCCTCCAAATATTCTTGACCATGTTCAAAATCCAGGTTGCATGCCTGTATTTTACACATCCGCCTTTCTAGAAAAGGTGTTGATCGAAGCATCTAGTTCTCCAGTGCCTTCCTCTGAGGCTGAGAGAGAATAATTTGGCCAAAGCCACCAAGCGAGTTCCCATGGTCAGGTGAGGATTCAAACCCTGGTCCCCTTAAGTCCCAGTCCAACCATTGCACCACACTGGTTTTCTCTATCTAAACCCAATCACCAAAACGACAGGGGGGTCAACCATTTTGAGATAGGAGGGTCAAACATCCATGCCTGTCGAACCTTTTGAGGAAGAACTGGTGGTGGAATGGTCAGCAGTGAGTAGAGCTGGGAACTCACCTGTATATACTCAACTATAAGTCAACTTCATGTATAATTCGAGGGCATGTTGTTGTTTTTTGGCCACAATTATGAATTTTGATTTGACCCATGTATAAGTCAAGGGTAAAACGTAGGGTCATGCAAGAAAGAATGAAGGAAAGGAAAATGATGCCAAAGAATGCTTCTGTTTTCCTATCCAAACCAGAATCAGCACCATAGCATGAAGAGAATAAAGGAGGCTGGTGCCTCTTTTTGGTTCTCCCAGGATGGACTAAGCTCTTACATTTTGCCGCTCAGAGGAGACAGATCCTATCATGAGTTAAGGTACAACACTTGCATTGACCCGCAGAAAAGTCGACCCAGGTTTTTTGGCTCGATTTTTTGACCCAAATTTCTAGACTTATACATGAATATATACAGTACATACCGACATATTCAGGACCAGGATCACATACGTTCCAGCAATGCTTCAATGCTCAAGATAACCATTTCTCTATGGCTAATAGCAGTGAGGAAGCAATGACCTGTTTCCAACCAAGCTGCAGGGAAGAGTGGGCAGGGTTCGGAGGGTGTCATGCAACCCATGGGTTGGCCATGTGTATTGTAAACAACATTGTGTCTGGTGTGCTTGCCACGTGGGTCATGTTGTTCCTGTGCTCCCTCTCACCTTCTCCAAAGCAGCGAGAAGCTCCAGGGTTTATTCTCTTTTGGATGAGAGCACATGAGAGTCTTTGTAATCATGCCTTTATTTGCGAGCGTACAAGCAAAACAGCCTCCTGTAAGCAGAGAGCTCAGCTGCTAATCTGCCATCGCGTCCCCAGAGAGCAAATTGTCCAACCTTTCCCTGTGTTGCTGATCCACCTGGCTGCAAATGCTTTGCTCAGCTTGGGCTCGCTCCAATTCCTCGGTGTCAACTTTTGCTCCGTGCTTGCATTCTCCTGCAGAGGGAATGCATTCCAGATTGCCCACTCTTGCAGGTAAAACAACCCATTAAACAAAACAAACACACACCAGCCGCTGCAGCAAAATGCATAGTCTCAGGCTCTGACCACCTCTGGCTCAACGGCTGCAGCTTTCAGGTGCCAGGACTCTCACAACATTGTGTGCCAACACAATTTTGCATTAGCAAACCTTACTGAGGGAGAGGTGGAGGCATCTGTGGGTGGGAGTCCGCGGCTTTCAATGGAAGCTGCATGCCAGCCATTAATGCTGAGATCCTAATATCATTTCCATAGCAACAAGAAGGCTGACGCCCCAGGTTTTACATATTCCCCGTAATACAGTGCCCCAGAATTTTGCATTAATTGAGCAAGTCCATCAAATTCAAATCCTCTACCAGCTACAGTATCCAATTCCGGGTGGAGATCTGTTGTCGTGAGATTAACACCTCCAAAACTGTGTTTTGCTGCAGATGAATCATAGGTTTTGTCCCTCTTAGCAGGGGGATAACAGGCTCGCTGGATTACAAGCATAGATAATGTTTGAGTTCGTATATAAACATTCTGGATTTGTCCACCAAACAGTGATACCCCTGAAGATGCCAGCCAGAGATGCTGGCAAAACGTCAGGAATAAACTCTTCTAGAATGTAGCCCGAAAAACCCACAAAAAACTATAGTGATATCTTTATTGGCTAACTGAAAAATTAGAGATGTCCATTTGCATATCATCAAGACCTCCCCTTTTGCAATCCAATATGTTTGCATTCCTGTGGATTTGTGTTCAGGACGGCCTCCCATTGACGTTTACTGATTTTTAACAGGGATTAAATGCAATACATTTTATTATTAACTTTGGCAGAGATCTGGCATCAGAGACCATTACGTGTCACTTTACAATGATGTAGCCGCTTACCTGCCAGGATATACCACTTTAATAGTGAACTGTAATGATGAGTACTGGGAGCTGCTGCAGCATCCCATTATGCCATAGGCACCAGGCCTATATTAGGATTCAGACTATCTGGCGCAGGGTGGCGGCAGCAGAAAACAGTGCCGTTTTTGTGCCCATTGGCTGCAATTGTTTCTTGCCTGGAAATAGAGCATCTGTGGGATACTATCATGTTAACCTGAGTACTTAATCCCCTCCCCAGTTCTTGAAGGATACTAGAAATTGGCTTTGGACAGAAGATGTGTTGCCAGAAAGGGGGAAAGACACACAGGTGGAACGGAGGCACCACAATTCAAGAGGGATATCCACAAGCTGATGTCCAGAGGAGGGAGACCAAAATGGTGAAAGGTCTGGAAACCACCAAACCCTAAGAGGAGCAACTTAGGGAGCTGGGGATGTTTAGGCTGGAGAAGAGAAGGTTAAGGGGAGACATGACAGCCATGTTTCAATATCTGAAGGGATGTCATATTGAGGAAGGAGAAGGCTTGTTTTCTGCTACTCCAAAGAGTAGGACATGGAGGATTTGGTTCAAGCTATAGGAAAAGAGATTCCACCTAAACATTGGGTGGTAAATGCTGTTTGGCAGAAGAAGACGCTGCCTTGGAGGGTAGTGGAGTCTCCATCTTTGGAGGTTTTCAAACAAACGGTGGATGTTCATCTATTGGGAGGGCTTTGTGTGTTTTCCTACATGGCAGAACGGGGTTGGATTGGATGGTCCTTGGGGTCTCTTCCAATTCTACAATTTTACATATTCTCTGGTGCTTTACGGCACAACATAGTTTATCTGAAGCTGTCTGAAATCCTTCTCCATTTAAGACCGAAACATTCTGTTCTTACTCAGGGAAGGGAGGGAGGGAATTCAGCTCCCACAGCGATTCAGAGTAAGATTTCAAGAGTCAATGCTTAGCATTTGACCTTTCTGGTCACTCCGTGCCGGACGCGCACCACACGCTCTATGCGACAGGTGAACAACGCATTATATGGGTGGCTGGACCTCACAGCAGTTATAGCTAGTGGCCACAGAGTAAGCGCCCTGAAATGTTTCCAGAACATTTGAATTATTCATCTCCCAACCCAAGGCTTAAGCATCATGCGAGGCCAGTTCAGCACGGATATGCTAGCTAGCTGTCAATGCACCATTTTGATTTTTCAAAATGGACACATCTTGCCGGAATATCAAGTCCAAAAGTCCTTATCCGCTTACTCTTTCTTTCAACAACCCACTGCAAGGCTATATTTAAACAAAACAATTAGCCGGCTTGCTGTAGCGTGCAACAAGAAACATTGGACTCATTTTTCTCTTGTATGTTTTCAGGAATTAAAACATGTGTAACAACAAAAATCATGCTCGGCTTTAAATAGACCATGCGGTCTGCTGGGGTTTGGGGCTTGCTTGTTATCATAGATCATCACAGTGCAGTGAGTTCATAATAAGAAAATAAAACATGCTATTAAGAACTCTGCCCTGAGAAAGCCGCACTTGTATAAATAGTGAGAAACCTAAATACCCTAAAGGCACCAGATCCTATCTGATATTGGAAGTTGAACATGGTCAGTACTGGTTAGTACTTGGATGGGAGACCGCTAATGAGTAATATAGGCTATTGTTTCAGAGGAAGGTACAGGCAAAGCCATCTCTGAGTCTTTCTTGTCTAAGAAAATCCTATCAACTTCATGGGGTCACCATAAGTCGACGGGCAACTTGAAGGCAAATATACACACCCATGAATTGTAAAACGATCACTTGGACACAATTTTGTATACCATAAATGTGATTTTATGTGTTTTTGCGCAGCTTTTCCAAATGATGGAGGTGATAGTAAAATCTATGCCAGGATCACACAACCCAAGCACCGCTCTCTTGCCTCCAAGATTGTTACAGCAGGCATGGCTTACACACATTCCAGCTTGTTTTCTATGGAGCCTTAAGGGCGAGAAACTTTTTTAACTGCCCTGGTTCAACGCCAAGGAATTCTGGGAACTACAGTTTTGTGAGACATTTCACCTTCTCTGTCAGAGAGCTCTGGGGCCATAATAAACTACAATTCCCAGGATTCCCTAGCACTGAGCCAGGGCAGTTAAAGCAGTCTCAAACTGAATTGTTTCTGCAGTGCGTCTCGGACCGATGACTCTATTCCATTCTATTCCTATTCATTTCAATAGGTCTGCTACAGCTGGCCTCTAAAGTATCAACAGCTTGATTCTCCTCCGAGTAAAGCTCAGGTGCCCTGCCAAACTGCCATTCCCAGAATTCCACAGCACTGAGTCACAGCAGTTAAAGTGGGGTCAAACCGGATTATTTCTGCAGTGTAGATGCATCCCGAAAGACATCCTGGGACAAACCACAACCAATTGATCCAAGGAACGGAAAGACGGCAGAAGTCTAATGGTCCATTTTTAGGTCCTTTTCTATTCTTGACAGACCCAAAGCGGATAACCTCAGCCTTGATGGCCATTTCATCCTGACCTTCTCCCACAATGATCAGAAGCAGCGCTTGGAAACAAGCTTTTCATTTTAATACTATTTCCCTGGATGGAAATTTCAAAGGAACGGAAAGGCAAAGTGCAATTCTTTTGAAACCTCGGGTCAAAACTTTCATGTCGGCAGCAGACAAAATATTAATCAGATTTTTATATTTAAAAAAATAAATGCAAACTTCAAGGACCATGCAGCCTTTTTGAAGTTTTTTTTCTTCTTCAATAAACTATGCAGCCATTTCATACCTACTGTTTTTAACACTGCAAACTTGATCTCTTCCCAGATACACAAGGCAAAAACAAAGAAAGATGATGTGCTTCCTGTAAAAAGCAAGCTTGAGTTTTTATTTCCATTTATAAATCATCTTTGCAAAGTAGGAGGCATAGTTCCAGGATTGCAAGGGTGAAGAGATCAGAGTTAAATCAGTTTGATGCTACTTTGGTAACTATTCATTTCAGCAATGAAACCCACTGGGTGAATTTGGGCAAGTCACACTCTCTCAGCCTCAGGAAGGTCATGGCACACCTCCATTGAACAACTCTTGCCAAGTAAACCCCACGATAGGTTCATCTTAGGGTTGCCATAAGTCACATATAACTTGAAGGCACAACAACACCACCACCATAAAAGATATCCAGCTTGGTCTGTCAGAGCACTCTGGTGCCTCACCAGACTACAAATCCCAGCATCCTGTAGACTAGTCATGGCAAAGTGGTGTCAAACTGCTTTAATTCTGCGGTGTGGATACACTCCAAGTCAACTCTGGCATCTAACCATGAACCAGGTCATCCAACTATAATCTGGGAGACTATAATCTGGCAAGAGATTGATCCACTTGGTTCTACTACCCATCAATGGGAACACCTAGATCTAAACCCTAGTTTCCCCAGACCAGTTCATCCAAAATACAGAGGACTTCCCAGCCAAAGAGAGTTGAGATACAGGGACAAGGTGGTTTAGACAATGCATTTCATAGACCACCTTCAAACTGAGTGAAATATTGACTTGATATCAATCAGTTGGACCTAGACTTATGGAAACCAACATGGTGCAGCAGTTTGAATGCTGGCCTAGGACTCCAGGAGACCAGGGTTTGAACACTTGCTAAATGGGGAAGAGTTTGAATCCCTGCAAACATGTAAGAAAAACGTCTGAACATTATCTTCCAAAGAGATGACTGTGATATTAGTACATCCGCTACGTCCGAGAAGAAATGCAGTGAATCATTGCATCCCTAGGTTGCACTGCTCAGAGACACACAAAAAACTAGGTCAGTGTTAAGTATCTGCTTTTATTGAGTGACGGTGGTGCCAAATTAAACCCCACCCTTACAACCATTTGTGCAGCTATTAGTTTTGCTTTTTAGAAACCTCATTACAGACCAGAGCCGCAGCGCGGATCTAAGACAAAGATTCCCCACCTTCCAAAACCGTGCCCCTTAAGAGACCGCATTAAAATTGGAGAATGATTAGTAGGCGGTTTACTAAGAGTGATGCGCTGGGATGGTCATGCCTCGCTTGGGGAGCGGTCAGTCCACAACCGTTGTTGGCTGGAGAACTCTTCAATAGTTGACTTTTTAACCCCCACCTCCTTTTCCCCTTGATGTTGTTGGATTTAAGCATGAGGAGTTACCATGAAAGCCAGTGGAAGATGAGAACGCATGACTTTGATCACTTTGAACAGCACATCACTTCACCTATACCTACATGTCAAGCAGTAATAAAATGTGAAGAAAATGTCACTGGTCCAGACTCCACTGACCTAACCCCTTCCAGAAGTCTTGGGCAAACACTCCCATTATCCCCAAGAGACATGGCCAGTGACCAATGACCATGTAGTTGGGGACGATGGGAGATGTCATCCAGCACTTTTGGAAGGCGCCAAGTAGTGGAAGGCTGCGTTATTCCAACTGATGTTCATCCCTTCTGACTCATTGCCTTTCCTTGCTGCAGCAACGCCTGATATATAAGGTTACGGTGCCCTATAGACGTCTTAATAAAATACGAAATATGGTTCCTGACCCCCACCCCCACCATAAATACAAACCAACAATTTATATAAAACACGACAAATTAAAAAAAGGTAACGTTTCGCCTACCACTACTATGCTCAGGAATTAAACCGAAATAAAACAACACAACAAAAAGAAACAGGAATGCTTCGAGTGATTCAGTCCTTCCAGGTTCACATACTTTGAGCTACAAAATGCGGCGCAGGGTTCGACGAGGCCACGTAACCAACTTGTTGGAAGTGGCCGGGATTCACAGCACCATGGATGCGCGCGGAATTGCCGTAGGATGAGTTTCCCGGATACCAAGGGCCGACGTAATGGTAGGCAGGCACTAAAGGAACGCAAGCGTCGTATCCCGGTAGAGGCGGCTGCGTGTAAGGATCGGGTATGACAGGGTAATACACGGCTCCGTGGGGCGGCAGAGGTGGTTCGGCGTTTGGTAAAGCCCCTGAAAAGGAAGGGAAGGGAGAAAGAAAGTCCATATGTATTCCAACAACTTGCAGTGGAGTTGCATAATTCTGACCTCTGTTCAAGTTGATTAATCATCTGTGTCTTGAACCAATTAATTCTATTTGCATGGTTACAGAGCTGTGACAGAAGTGCCCTTTCTTTTGAGATGCAGACAGGGCAGTTAGATAGTAAATCAGATTGTTATTATTGTGTTGTTGTTTTTTTAACATTCCCTCTGTCGAATCAAAACACGCAGAGGAAAAATACAGGAAGGCTAGCCCTTAACTCACAGCTCCGCTCATTAAAATTTGTCCCAATTAAAACATGTCCTGTTATGCGCTACGCACACAGCGCAATTTGCACAGCTGATGAGCCAGAACAATCTGGGCGGCAGCATCCCTCCCAAAACTTCTAATATGCAATGACTAACGGTAAGTGCTAAGAAAAGCCTGGGCTTTAGTACACACATAAATCATGCCAAGCCATGAAATTAGATTATCATGATTACTAAGAACCACTTATGAGGCTAATACTTTTCCCCAGTCAAATGACTGGATGGGTCTATCTCCTTGTGGCTGGGAAAAAAGGGTCCACAAGATACATTTTCAGGTCAATTACATGTGTCTCCCAGTGGCATAGATGTTTTCCCCAAGGTGCTCAAAATCAAAGCAGCCGCAGGAAGCTGCAAGTTGAAGTTCAGAGTCGGGGCACTTATCTCTTTTTCCAGGCTGCTTTTCATTATCAGAAAGGGGGGAAAGAGCTACTTTTCATTACAAAGGGAAAAAAAGATATGCGCATTACACAACTTGCAGGGTGTCAGGTACTTAGAGCCATGCCAAGTCATGACTGGTCAATCCAAAAATGCATCTCTTGACCCTGATCATTATTTAAGGGTGCAAATGGTGTGTTCAGCAGACAATATCGCAACTAGTTTACATCTCAGTTGCACTGAGCTGGGTTGTACGCAAGCCTTTTGCCTGTCGGAAGTCTTTGGATGCCAGCACCTACCAATGGCAGGGGCTATGGCCAATAGCCATGTGTGATGGACAATATGACCAAACAACATCTGGAGGTTCACAGGTTCTGCACTCTGGTATAGAGTAACCGTACCTCACAGCTTTATACGCTTGAACCAGAAACTCTATTAAAACCCTATGGAGACCTCGGCATGTGCCTCAAGAGGCCATGCTCAAAGCAGCCAACTTAACATCACAATCAAACATTTCTGCAAAGTGAGATTCAAGAGGATTCCAGCTTGTTGAAGGCAACACAGCATACTGTTTCACTTACAATGGGAACAACGAAACAAACCATGTTTTACTGTGACAGGAGGAGTTCAATCTGACCTCCCCAACAAATACAGAAGCAGTCAAAAGTTGCTTTAGGGTTACATTTTGTGCAAGGCAACAAGTCAAGTTTGCTCCCTCTGCTGGGTTCACAAACCACAACCAAACAAACCACAGATTGAAGAGTCAAGGATTGTTTTGCCACTCCTGCTACAACTGGAAATGAATGGATCCCCAATTCCCTGTGATGTGCAAAAGTCACAAACAGTAATGTTTTTTACACAAAGTCTTCCATGCCAAAGAGGAAGGGCACACCAAATCCTTTTCAACATTACTGCAACCGTACGCCAACAAAGTCACCACACAGGTACTGACCGTTTGCTGAAGTGTCGATGTGGACCTGGCGCATATCATTCCTTCCTACTTCTGAGTACGGTGGAGGCATGGATGGATCTATGACTGGGATGGGCTCCGGATACGGCTGGTAAGCTTCCATGTGAGGAGATGGCGGCACCTGCTGCACATGCATCATGGGGTTCCAGCAGCTTTGATGGTAATACTGGGGAAATGCACACCAAGAGAATGAAATTTTAAGTCTATTATCATGGCTAAGCAGAGCAAGAAAAACCAGTTGTGTTATCATGGGTTAACCTCTAATGGACCTACTACTAACTACAGGTCAGAGGAAGAAAGGAAGACCTCATGCCATTGGATAGGGTCCATCAGGGAGGTCACAGGTTTGGATCTACAAGACCTAAGCAAAGCCATGGAGGAGGACAGGGTTTTTTGGAGACGTCTCCTCCACAGAGTCACCATGTGTTGATGTCGACTCAAGGGCAGCTAACAACAACAAACAGTCCAGAAGGTTATGCTCCAGATTAAATGCACAACTGTACTGATAAACCATGCTATAGCTGCACAGGAATCAAACAGAGCTTTAATTGGTTCTGATGACTAACTTGCTCAACCGATCTGAATGAGACTAAAGTATGAACAAGTCATTCTAGATATCACCCATTACTATATTTGACTTGGGAAAGTCAACACATGCAACTGCTTTCATATAGGTTTAGGCTACACAGGGAATTCCCTTAACTGTACAGCATGGTTTCTCCCTTCTGCAAAAACTGGCTGGAGTACTATTTAGTTCTAAGAAAGCAGTTCACGAACACATACTGCAACTAAGCAGACACTACATCCTCTCTGCTCTAATGGAAGGGCAAAAGACACATCCTACAGAAGCTCTATCATTGGAACCTAGTTCTCAGGTGAACATCTACAAAGTGGACATACTCTGGAGAGGAGAAACTGGAGGAGTGATGTTTCAATGCTCCCCTTGCGCACTATTGTTGCTTTTGCACAGTACGCCTCTCTCCCGCCGTTGTGACAAACATGCCAAGGAGTTTATCACACGAAGGAGATCAGGAGTTTACCCTATGAAAATCCCAGAATATAGCAAAACGGTTTCACACAATGTTGCACAAAACCCACCATTAAAGTAGTCACAAAGAAGCATCAATGCACATCTTTTTACTTTCCGGATTTGAGCAACAATGCATTTCCGATATCACTTTATTTGTGCAATTATGTGTGATAATCATTCGCACAATTACTTGCCATTATTGCTTCATTTGCGGGATGCTTTAAATGCGCTTAAATCTCTCTTTAATGCCGAAATTAAAGCCCCAGTGTGATAAACTCCCAAGACTTGGGTCAAGGAGACTGGGAAGCCAGTATGGAGAGAAATGGATTCAGATGTTTGATGCAGTTTAGCAAATGCAACACCTACCAGAATGCTTAAAATCTGCAAACACAACCAATGGAAATTCACCTCAACATTTATATTCTCCCTCCAACCAGAGATAGTTTACCAGAATATGTCTTCTGAGCATCACTTTACCTGCAAGCCCAAATTAAAGTAATACTGCAAGATCTTTGGGTCTGAAAAGGAAAAGGAAACAGTGACTTGATTTTCCTTCCCAGACACGAATTAATAATAAAATAATATCATCTAATGATGGAAGATGAATATTAATTGCATCTTTACAAGTTATCATTAGAAGGCACAAGAACGAAAAGCTGAGCAGATTCAACAACAGCAACAAAATCCTTTTATAAACAACTTGTTTGCTGTTGAGAGTTAGGGTTCCAACAGCCTTCTAAGCTCATTTATCTAAGTATTAGTATCATATTTGCATATCTACTCTAATTATGAATACATTGACTAATTAAAAAGGATTCCTTAAGAAAGGAACTGTTTACTATGCAAATCAACTGCAGGTTGAACCTCCCTTTTGTGAAATGCTTGGGACCCGAAGTGCTTTGGAGTTTGGAAATCTTCGGATTTTGGAACACCCATATATATATATATATATGTACACAATGAGATATCTTGAAGATCGGACCCCAATCTACACACAAAAGTTACTTTACGTTTCATATACACCTTATATACATAGCCTGAAGATAATTTTATACAACACTTTAAATAGTTCTGTGCATGAAATGAGGTTTGCATACACTGGACCATCGGAAAGCAAAAGGTGTCACTATCTCATGCGCCGATGAAAAGCGTATGAAATATTTCGGCATTCCGGATGAGAAAGACTCAACCTGTACATGCAATTTTTGTGCACAGGCTTTGAAACTGTGGTTTTTGTTCTTACAGGAGGAACAAAATCACTAAAATTACTGGTTGTCTGCTTCCGTAACAGAAGAACGGTATCACTATACAAGACCGAGAACAGCAGACCCCCAACATGTTGGAGAGCTGGCTCCTTTTGAGTCACCTACCATTCATCCATAATGTCAGTGTCTTGTTTATGGCTGAGACAGACAGCCTTGAAAAGGGCGAGACAGTCTCTCACGCATTTTTCCAAGCCTCAAGAGAATTTGTGCCCAACATCAGAAGAAGCAACAAACTCTTTCCTCCTGTTGTACTTCATGCGGTTTGTGTGGAAATGTCTCTCAACCTGCGTTTCCTTTGGGATGCACACAACCGCTCACAGAGCTCCAAAAGTTGCATTAAAGATTAAGTGAGATCTCGAACATTTAAAATCAAGCCATTCATGTTGGTTCTGTCTTTGCTGCGGATGTCAGCGTTACTGGGTTTGAGAGGTTATTGCTCACATGATAGATCCTAAATAGAGCTATGTGATTTGTTACTAGGAACTATTAAGAAGACGGTGCACAAGATGAAAAACGTTAGCAGAACAGCCACAGATTGTTCTTTACTGGGCAGTAGAAAGTGTGCATCAACAACATTCAGTTATAACCTAATGGACAGCCCAGAAATGTGACTCAGAGGACAAATTTGGGATTGCTGGGGATTTAGGAAATGTAGGACTGGCACTCCTTTCCCCCCCAAAGTGCCAGGGACTGGTGCCATATTTGTGCCCATTGGCTACAACTGTTTCTTTGTTTCCTAAAAATGCCTTGTGAGCCACCTGTCCATGGCACTGATTTTGGGAAGACCTGGTTTAGGAGACAAACAGAGCTTTTGTCGCTCTTCCCGGAAAAGCCAACTGCATCTATATCTGAGCTGGAACAAATGCCTTTTTGGTTTACGGCGTCTGAAAAGGTCATGCATCTAAGTGGTAAACGCTCCAAATTCTCTGTTAGATCTTTGCACTAAACTCACACAAAGCGAACTCTTTCATAAAATCCCCCTTTACCCTATTGCTTGGTTTGTTTTTTTCCCCCTTGCAGAAATAAATCTGATGGATAAATTGCACTATTAGAGCCCAGCAACACTTTTTGAAGAGCCCCAGAAAGCCATGCTTCCCTTGTATTTTTGTACTGCAGAAATACTCCACAACCATCAGGAGAAAACTGCTGGTGATTTAAGTCTCTCTCTGAGTAAGTACTGATCTTTTGGGGCCAATGGAACAAACGCACACAAAAACGGCACTTGTTGAGACACTTTCCATTTCTGAAAGCAATGGTACCGTTTTAGTTTCCTTTGCCATATGGGAGTTCTGGAGACTGATGGGGTTTAATATCCATTTTGCTTACAAATATACAAACAGAGGATATTAGGCATAAACAGGCGGCAATTTCGTCCTCGCTTCATCCACTTCCCGGCCATTCCTGCTGCAAACCCGGGAAGGCTCTTTATTCTCCAGCCAAACCACAGCTTCAAACGTCAACTCCCCAAATTCAAAGCTTCAGATCTGGTTTTGCAGGAAAGGTCGCCATTCCTCAGCTGCTGTCCTCTTTCCTGCCCCAGCCCTGCCAGCATCTTTTTAAAGCGCTTTTGTGGGAATAATAATCGCAGGGACATAGTTTCCCCGCACATGGCCCTTTTACATATATCCATCCATAATTTCTCCCTGCCCTGTTTCCACATTAATCCGTTACTTCACACACAAAGCCTGCACACAAGTTTGCATTTACTTTAACCACTTTTAAATCAAATTTCTCCCTCTTCCTCCCTCTTTCTGGCACATTTTTCTGACCCAAATTAACAAAGCTGAGCTCCAATTCGAACATTAGTCCAAGAGATACAGGTTAGTTCGGATCGGAATTACAGATCCAATTCCCATCGCCTCTCCAGAAACATACTGTTCTTGACATAAAATTAATCCCAGACTGAAAACAAAATGGTTTCTTACCCCTCGGCAGGTCATTTCCACTTGGATCACAAGAGTATGGAGGAGTTACACTTCCGTTTTCTCCCACATCGCTGCTTGGCACAAGGGGAGGCGACTGGTACGGGAAAGGAGCTGAAGGAATCACAACTATATACAGTGAAATGAGAATCATCAAACTAGATTGTAACACAGCGAAGTCCATAAAACAGATCCTAACCTGTGCACTGGGTCTGAGAGCCTATCAAAGCCACAATGAGGATCTCGTACTTTGGACACGTCATGAGATGACAGGAGTCATGGGAAAACAAAGCAGCACTCAGCAAAGTCGAAGGGAAAAGGGAAGACTACATTACGGAAGGATTGACTCAAAGAAGCCACTGGTCTGAGTTGGCAAGATTTGAACTGATGGCCTTAGGTGTCTCATTCACAGGATTGCCACAAGTCAAAGTCAACTTGATGGCAAATAATAACAACCAGTGAAAATTTGGTTCTTAATGAAAAGCAAAGCCCTGTTGTATTGGATGGTTTGAGGTATGGTCTTTCTCCCCAGACCTGCTAGTCATTCCTACAGACATGCTTTCATTTCATCTGGTGCGATAGTACATTTTTATGTTTTTGAAGCACCTTCTGTTTGTCCTCCCTATTAAGCTTTACTGTTCGACCTTACCTTGTAGAGTCAGGAGGTAGAGAAAATCTTGTTCCTTTTCCCATATCATGGATACTTTTGTACCCCTCTAATATGTCTCCGCAGAAAGACAAGGGCAAACCCCTTCTGAAGAAACTTGCCAAGAAAACCCCACGATAGGTTCACCATAAGTTGGAAACAACTTGAAGGCACAGAACAACGCGTCTCCTCCATTTTGTTCCCCTCTTTTCCCAAACCGAACAGCCTCACACATTGTAACTTCCTTTATAGGGGACTTGCTTCATCCCTCTCCTCCTGTATTTGGGGTACAGATTAACATTTGTTATCATTTGCTATCATGACACCTTAGACCTATGGATGGGAAACCTCCATGAATCCTAGTCATCAAATTCAGGGCTGTGCCCTCCTTTACTGAGTCCACCCATCCATAATGTGGTCCTCCTCTTTTCATACTGTCATCCACTTTACCAAGCGTTGTTGTCTTTTTCAGTGCATTGGCTTGTCTCGTGATATGTCCAAAGTACTAAAGTTTAGTTACTTTAGTCTAGTAATGTTGCTTCTAGTGAGAGTTAAGGCTTGCTTTGCTTAAAGCTCCATTTATTTGACTTTTCAGCTACCGATGGTAGATCTCTTCTCCAGCACATTTCAAATGAATTGATCTTCCTCCCATCAGCTTTCCTCCATGTCCAGCTTTCACAACCATACATACAAATCAGATATACAATAGCATGGATAATTCTGACTTTAGTATGTAATGGTACATGTTTACATTGAGGATCCTGTCTAGCTCCTTCACAGCAACCTTTCCAAGTCTTAGCCTTCTTGTGTATTCTTGACTAGTTTCCTTTTTAATTAACAACTCAGACCAAGGTATAGAAAATCCATCTCAACATCAAGAGTTAACAAGTAACTCTACAGCTGAATAGAAAGAAAAACACTATGATTTTCAAACAGGTTCATCTGTTGCAGCAGCAACAATGGTTTTTGTGGCACTTCAAAGACTGACTAGTTTTATTCGGCACATGTTTCCATGGAATACAGCCCACCAAAACTTATGCCAAAACAAAACTTGCTAAGACTTTTAAGCTGCGGTGGTTATGAGTCCTTTTTGTTCGGGAAAATCAGAAGGGACAGTCAAGGCCCTTGCACAACTTTCTCCAGTTGTACGACATCCATGTATTTCACACTCCCGCACACATGCACACAAGCTGCGAGCAATTGGTCGGTTTGGGAACAAGCGGCTCAGTCCTTTTCTTTCACTTCCAGGGGCTCAAATAAGAAGCATGTGGCTTATACATATCATGTTCCCTCTGTTATTTAACAAATGCTTTCATGGACTTGTAAACCTTTACGCATCAGGCACTGATGACTGGGTAGCACATATATATTTATACAAGTACATATATAGGAACACCACGTAGAAATTTGGTGGCATGTGGGGTGACTTTTTGGAGTGCTGTGATGACAATAATGTTGCTTCTATGCAAAGGAAGTAACCTGATAAATTTGCTTCTTTACCCAGTTGAATCCAGACATCGGGAAAGGGTTTTCTTCCTCCCTTCTGACTACAGTTTCCATAATAGAAAGAGCCAGCCATGATTCTCAGAACTGTAGCCTTTGAAGAGAAAGGAAGCTTTCCCAGGCTCTACAGCTGTCACTCAGAAAATGCCATTTCATCCTCTCCTTCCTTTATTCCCCTTCTGTCTGCCTCTGCTAACCTGTTCCCTGCTTTCCCACCTATTTCTGCAACAACAGAAGACTGGATTTTAAATAGCACCGAGAGTTTCAACATATTCTAACAGTGACATGAGACAGTAAGAAGCCTCTTTCTCCCCGTCTTCTGATGTTTATGTACCTCTAAAAATAATGATACGGATTTCCTTGCCAAATGATATGTTCCCCCCGCCCCAACCCTGATTTTAATTCATCGCCTTCACTTCATTTTAGTGTTGTTAGCGATAATGAAAATGAAAAATTACTGATCAGAAAATAACGCTCTGTCTTTGGAGTTTGGTCCTCCCACTCCTGATCCCTGGAGACAATCCACAGCTAAGGGATGATAAGATATGCAGCAAAGTAAAAAGCGAGAGACGCACCAAACTGGAATAGTATTCCCTCTAGCCTTCTCTGCCTCTCTCTAGGGAAGCCTTAGGAATTTGTTAAGAGCCAGAGATTGGCACATGACACATGGTTATTTTTCATGTGATGGGCACAATAGGTGTCCAGACTCTGACTTGCTCAATGTGCAGCGTCCTTCTGCTAGAGAGCTTCCAAGGCTTCTCAGTTTTTCAAGAAGCACTGAGCCAGTTGCAGAAACTACAGAGAGAGGGAAGGCCGGCAGCTTTAGGAAGATCCAGCAGCTAAAGGAGGTCAATTTGGCACTTTTAAGGAAACACTGTTTTGCTTTTAAGTCTGTAAGGTGAAACATCACAAGAGCCCCATACAGACAAGCCAAAATAAAGCTGTTTCGGGTCACTTTGGAGGTATGCTGTTTAAATGATGCCTGCGTCCTAAGAGTCCGGAAACCAGCTAAGGACTGGAGGGTGGCTTTGGCACGACTTCCGGACTCTTAGGACACATGCATCATTTAAACAGCATACCTCCAAAGTGACCCGAAGCAGCTTTATTTTGGCCGGTCTGTACGGGCGCAGGATTTTCTGGGGCTGAGAGTGTGTAACGCACACAGAGTCATCCAGTGGGTTTCCAGAGGGAACTCAAATCCTGATCTCCAGGGTTGTAGTCCAACACTCAAACCACTGCACTATTTGGTTTCTGGGCACAGTACAAGGTATTGGTAATGACCTTTAAAGCCCTTCATGGGATTGCTTCCTTCCGTACAATCCACCCCACGCTCTCAGGTCCTCTGAGAAGAATTTACTACAGCCTATAAACACCAGGTTGGCTACAGTTACCCAGAGGACCTTTTCTTCAACTGCTCCCAGATTAGGGAATGGCCTGTCGGAGGAGATCCATCACATTACCAGCTTGGCCAGCTGTCAAGACGGATCTCTTCCGGCAGGCCTTTCACGAATAACAAACCTGGCCACCATCGAACCGACCATCACACTGAATACCCTGCGACCCTGTTTGCTAGTCTCTGATTATTTTAAAGGATTATTTTAACGTTTAAATGTGTTTAATTGATGTTTTTCTTTGGGGGGGGGAGAATCATTTGGTTTATGCTGTATTGTATGGATTTTATTGTAAGCCGCTTTGATCCTGATTATTATATTATTAGACTCACTGGCTCCCTAAGAAAATGTGGTTGTCGTCTCATGACAACCCTGTCGATGAGATATCACCAAGAGTCCCTATCCTCCACTGCTTTGCTTTGGTCCTGTAAATTGGAGTCAAACTAGACAAGAGCACATCATTGGAATTGGTGCTTTCTTAAGTAATGAAAATGTTCTAAAACAGGCTTTTCCTCATGTCTACACTTTGCATTCAAGCATGCTTTGTTTTGCAAGTGGCTATTGGAAAAGAACCATGTGCCCAACTTGCAAACCTGATTATGGAGACATGCAACTATAAATTTTCTAGGGCATGGCATGGGGGCATGGTTTATCACTAAGAACATGTAACCTTCTTAACATCTAATGTGATCCTTGCATATTCTCAGCCCTTACTGGTATGTACATGTATATAAACATTTAAATATTACTGGGGGGGGGAGAAGCACCAGTACTCGCACCTTGCCTTCCCACAGAAGGGGATATGATGATGGGTTGCACAGCGTTGTGTGGTGCACTTGTGGTCACGCTGACTTGAGTTGGCGCCGCTGAGCTGGAGGAGAAGGCCGAGTCTGGAGCAGGATTGGCGCAAGAGGAGGAAGAAATAACTGCAGAATTCACCATCACCTGCAAAAAGAAAGAGCCAAGCTCAGAAAAGGGGGCCAGGGAAGGGAGGCTATCCCACAAGCTTTTTGTCACAGCTTGGATTGTCACAAGAGAAAGGCCACACAAGGACAAGGAGCGTGGTATGAAAACCTCTTTGGCACAACAGAAGTTTTCATTTATAATGACCCAGTTTAAAAGCATTAATGCTAAACAGCCATTTAGTACTGCTGGAATGAGCAGACTCAATTTCACTTCTAAGGCCTTTAAGGATTCTTGTATGATTGTCATCCAGGCCGAGTGACTACAAACCCTCTCTCTCTCACACACACACACACACCTTAGTTTTAAAACAGACTTTGTCACCTCCCTACTGCTGTATTAGTGAAGCAAAACGGTTGCAGAGATGCTCAGCATGCCTAATAATGCTCTATGAAGGAGTGTGATGCAAACAATTAGCCCTGTACCCCAATTTTGCCTTGTGAACTCAGTCACTAGTCTATATTTCAGAACACAACCTGATGATGATGATGAAGATGATGGATGATCAGAGGTGGCCAAGTGAATAAACCCTTAGTTGCTCAAAAGTGGGTTCAAACTAATGTGAAGTATTTGGCCAGCTCAATTTTATAACTGTCAGAGGGTTGGAGCAAAAACCAATCTTGGAGGGAAGGAGAGGTAAACTACATGAAGATGCTGCTCTTACCTTAAGACAGGTAAATTGCAGCCTCCCATCCCTTTTTGCATCCTCTAACTCTCCCAATGCTTGCCCACCAATGTCTTGAAGATACAAAAAACCAAGTTCTTTTTGCTTTCTTGCTCCCTTTCCTGCTTTATGTAACTAAAGGCAGTGCTGTGACTACCAGAGAGGAGGCTCAGGTGCTCAGAGCAGCTTAGCTGCATTTCTGGGCCCTTTGCTTCATCACCCTCTTGGCAGAATGGTAGCAAGCCCTTTTGCTATTGCTTTTTAAAGCAAACCTTAAGCCAAGCCTGAAATCTGCATGGCCCCCCCAAATATCCCTTGCCCCTCAACATCTGGCAGGGAACAAATGGTCCTGATGGATGGAGAAACTAGGCAACGAGGAAAATAACTGGTGGAACTATTTGTTCTCGCCTGCAAAGACAACATTCATAAAAGATTTACGCCACCATTTCACAGCTTCTCCTCCAAAGAGATTACCTTCTGAGAATAACTGTATGAAGCAACTCCTTCTTGAGAAGACAGAGGACCTGTTCTCCCGTCTTGCAGAGACTAGACAATTAAGAAAGGAGAAATTGAAAACCATTATTGGATGCTAATATCTTAGAATATATCAATGAGGGTCAACTCCAAAATGCAACCCGCACCCACTCCCACTTACACAACTGAAACCTATAGGTAACAAACATGAAAGGTATGTTCCCAAACAGAAGGCACTGATAAAACTGTGTATATATAACTAATGTGGGCTTTAAAATGAATACTGAAAATGTAAAGGAAATGGTGAATTCTGTCCTTTTGAAGGCTCTTGTGAATCATGACAAGTGAATTTGTTTCAAATGAAACATTCTGTTTGCACCCATAGTTTGGCTGCTTTAAGACTTTGTTACATCAAACCTGGTTTAAATGCTATTTCACACCAAGGGCCCATCCACATTGCATAATTATAGTACCACTGCTCCACTTTAATTCCCATGGTTTCATTATATAGATTTGCAGTTTAGGGCCATTTAAAATTCTCCCCAACTACAAAGCCCAGGATTGCACAAGATGGAACCAGGGCAGTTAAAATAGAATATAGCACTATAACTGTATAGTGCGAATGGACCCTAGAACAAAGTGGTGCTTCCAATGACTCTGGGCAGAATCAGATATGGCACTTGTCAATCACATGGTCGACAGAAGAAAGAATGATGTCTGATTTGCCCCTGTGAGGTTCTTTGGACACTTTGGGCAAGAAGGTGGCAAACAATGGCAGATGCTGGAGTGCACACAACCAGCCAGTTCCTCAGTTCCAAAGCTGAAATGAAACCTGGCTGCTTGCCACTCTCACCGGATGCCACAGTTGCTACGCTGAGTAGGTTTGCTTAAGCCTCCAAAAAACAATACAGAGAAGGTCAGGCAAACACCACTTATTACACTGGATCCAAATCTCAACACTCCCTTCACGGCCCACTTGCTTGAATGCTAACACACTATGACAAAGGTTAATTTCACAGAACTTGACTAAAGCTTACTAAGTTTGCAGTAGATTCAGCAGCGCTAAATACTGTCGGAGTTTCACAGTCTGGATCTGGAAGAGATGAGCAAACAGATAACTGAAAACAGGCCAGTGTTATGTTGATGCTGTTTTCTTGCAAGTATGCAAAAGATTTAAGGTAGTCTAGAGACCCAGTGTGGCAAAGTGGTTTGGGCGTTGGACTAGGACTCTGGAGACAAGGGTCCAAATCCCTGTTAGGCTAAGAAAACCCAATGGATGGCATTGGGCAAGCCTTCCCTGAAGGGATATTGCCAAGAAAACCCAGTGAAAGGGTGGCCCTAGGGTCACCATAAGTTAGAAATGACTGAAGGCACACAGCAATAACAACAATGTGGGTATACAATGGGCCCTTGCCTTATGCGGGTGATCCGTTCCGGACCCCCCCTCCCGTGTAAGGCGAATTCCACCTATGCTGGAGCCCCATTCATTTGAATGGGACGCAACGACCCTTGTGCCACGCGCGCTCCCCACAGCTTGAGCACGTATGCTCATGTCCACGTAAAGTGCGCCCACCTATAACGCGGGCGCACTGTATAAAGAATGCTGCTACTGACCTGAAGGAGTATAGAGATAATCCTCATGGTACTCTCCTGACAAGGAAGAGGAGAAGCACATTATCAGAGAGAGAGATTAAAAACACACTCGATGTGAAAATCCTTCAAAGGAAAGACTATTAGAGAAAGTTTCAAAATCTTCCCTTTTCTTTGGTAGGATTGGCTTGGCGAAATCCTAGTTACTCACAACTAGAGGAGACTCACTTCAATCTATGTGTTGATCCACTACCCACTCAGAGAGTCAATGGGTCTCTTCTACTTGGGACTAGCCAACAGGATTCAGTCTGGCATGTCTAAAAGAAGATGTTGACTTAGATTAAAGGGTCTTGTCATGGCAAATGAGTATCTGACGCAGGTACCAGATCCCATCTGATTTGAAGCTAAGCAGAGTCAGCTCTAGTTAGTCCTTGCTGTGGGAGAAATGGCCAATGAATACAAGGTGTATTTCAGAGGAAGGGCCTGGCAAAGCTACAGTTGGCCCTCTGTTTTCATGGAGGACCCATTCTGGATCCCCCCGTGAAAACGGAGGCTCGCACATATTCAAGCCTCATAGCGTATGCCATTAGAAATAGCAGAGGTCGCCCCTCCACAGATATTCGAGGGCGCAGATCCCAGGGGCGACTGTACCTCCAAGTATTCCTTGCCTAAGAAAACCCTATGAAATGCATGAGGCCGCCATAAGTAGACCAACAACTTTGAGGCGCATCCACACAAAACACAGAGAGTACCAACACCTTCCGCAGAAACCAGCTTCCCTAGCCACATGGGCTAGTAGTGATATGATAACTGCACTTCTGTACCGTTTGCAGACCTACCGCAGGATGAACAGAGAAGTAGGAGCTTCTCTTTGGAAATGTGGTGCTTACCGTTATCACTTGGCTCATCTACTTCTTCCTCCGAGGAATTGAGACCCTGCTTGTTGGGTGGGATGGGGCTTGGGCCCGTCCTTGCTACCCAAAATCCTGCCGGAGCAGGAACAATTGGAGTTGGGTTGCTCTGATTCTGGGGACAAGATCGATGGCAGGTTTCATTAGAACTGCATAGAGTTTACATTACCACACTCTAAGCTGAAGGAGGCAAGGCAGGTGAGTCTTAAAATTAACAATCACAACTCAACAACCAAAGTATGGAGGTGGACAACAGAAACACAAGTGAATGGGGTTTTTTGTTTTACTTCACACATACCGTGAAGTATAACTACAAATTCATAGTATCAACATTTTAAAAAATGAGGTCTGACGACACATTTATGGCTTTGATGAATGCCAGTTAAACAATGTCTTTTCTCCTCTTATGCATATGCTTAGCTACTTTGAATAATGACAATGAATCACTACAACACTAAACCGTTCCAATCGACTAATAAGAATGTGCCATCTCAGTTCCAATGCAGTGAATCACTCCTGCAAATTCAGCCTTTTGTATATACTGGATATATACAAAATGTCTACACAACATGTTTTCTTCTGAATGTAGTAATATTTTACACCGGATACAGCTGTACTGATTACTCTGCTTCATGATGCAAGATACTGTTTAACTGAATCCTCTTAGCCGTATCCTTTATATACTAATCTGATCTACTGTCTGAACCTGGAAGTTAAGCAAGTTAAGCCCTGGTTAGTACTAAGATGGGAGGCCACCAATGAATACCAGGTGCTGTAGTCTATACTTCAGAGGAAGGAACTGACCAAGTCATCTCTAGCTAAAGAAATCCTATACAATCCGCTGAGTCGCCATAAATCGATAGGCAACTTTGGAGGTAATACACACAGACAATGTGCCAAGAAACCACTACCTCTCTTAAAACACTCCCTTTTATGCAGCAGTCAGTTGCTTTTCTATGCCATTATCTTCCATTCGGTGACTTACAGCTAAGGCAGGATAAGTTGTGTCGTCCCCTTCTTCAATTTCGTAGAAAGTGATGGTTTCTTCCAGACCTTGAGGCTCCTCGCCATTCTCAGGTGAAAAACCGTATTGGCACTCCTTATTGACACACTGCATTTGCCGGCGGCTACGGCTGTAGGAGCTTCCAGAAGGAAAGAGCAAGGCATTAAAAGCCATCACTGTGACCATAACATTCCTTGCGACTGGGATGTTTAGGGGGAAAAAATCTTATCTTGAAAGAGCCCATCTACCAATGAACAGATATCATGTTAAAGGTATCCTACAGTAACTTGCAATATGCTTCTGGCCTCAGTTCAAGGTGCTGGTGATCAGATACAAGGTGCCGATGATCATATACGAAAAGAAATCACTTCAGACACTGATATTCATGTGGTTTTCTGGGGCTGAGAGTATGTGACTCGCCCAAGGTCACCAAATGGGTTTTGACGGTCAAGCTAGAAATTGAACCCTGATCTCCAGAGTTATCGTCCAATGCTCAAGCCACTATGCCATGCTGTCTCTCAACATGTCTGTTTTCACTTACTATTTTATTTGTGTTAAATTGGTTAAACTGATTTTACTCTCAGCCACAGCGAAGCCAAAACATAAATATCTTAATAATAAATGAACTATTGAATTTAAATATCCTGAGTGATCTGTGTTTTTAATGTCAACAGTTTCTCATTTTTATTCCCTATAGCAAGAACAGGCCTGATGTCAGTTGTGAGACTATGGACATCTATTTGAACTCCGGGTCAATAAAAGAAAAGGAAAGCTGTATTTGAACACAGAGACGCAGGAATCGTTGGTTGTGTTAGAAACCATTAAACAGTTGCCTCAGGCATGCAAACAGAAAAAGCTATAGAAGATAGAAGCTAATGTGTGTAATTTTTTTTCTAAGATAGAAGAAATGAGTTCATTAAACACATGCCACCTTCTCTGGAGTTGCTGCTCTGGTTTACAAAGCCCAAAGGGATTGCAACTCAGCAGCAGAGAATATTCTCAGTTGGAAGGAAGTCAAATGGTTCTGTGCAAGGTTCAAGGATCTAATGTAGCATTGCTACCAAAATACTTCTCCATGGCAGCATTGCAGAACTCCTGCTTTTTAGAGTAAATGCTGGGTTGGACCAAAGACCAGCCGTCTCATTCAGGGTAAAAACAGCTCCAAGAAGAAGCGTTACTCCTTTCTGCATCCCCTTCCACTGGGAGATAACCTTAGAAGGTTGAACCAGGTGCCTTCCCAAAGTTGTAGACTATTGGTCCTCAACCTCTCGAGATATTTTGGATTTGGCCTTCCAGAACCTCTGCCCATTAGTTGTGTTGATTTGTGCTTCTAGGAACTGGACCCAAAAATGAGGATCACTGTTGTAGCCGCCAGTCCCCAGATTGATCAATACCTGGCAGAGGTCTTAATGCAAAATATCTGGAGGACACCCAAATGGTAGGTTCTTAGGGATGCAATTCTTCTCCAAGCTTCAACTTCAGAGAAGCAAAGAGTAATTTTAGCAATTTTCTTCCTGCTGTGAAAAAAAACCTTCAAAAACCCACACAATTTTTCGAAACTTATCTGTAATTCGGGACTTACTCCGCAGGAAATTTGCATGCGTTTGCTTTGCACAGAAAACAGCCTTTTGTTGCGCAGGAAATAACACTCCTCCTTAGAAATACCATTTCCCACTTGGAAAATGCTGCTTCCCGCACGCAAAAACAATGTTGTGTTCTATGCAGGGGAGCATAGACTGATAGAATAAGCAACACAGATTTCGAACACTGTTTCTTGGATATATTTCATATGCTTACCGTGATCTATATGAAAAGTTATCGTAGCTCTGATAACACCTCTTTCCTGCTGTAGAATAGAAGGCTATTTCAGGCCCTACTATGTTGTTCCGGTTTATAAACCGGGCAGATCCCCTAAGTTTCAAAGGAATTGAAAACAGAGAGAGAGAGATTAGTACAAACTCATATGCTGCAAAAAAGAGACTCAATAGAACCGCCGCTGGATCTGTAAATAATGGAACCACAACTGGATGTATCCTATCCTCTTTTTAGCGCATGCACTGCAAAACCAGTTCAGCAGCAACAGAAAACTATCATTCAGGACAATGAATGTTCCTGGCTGCATAGTTTATGGCCATTATTCACGGACCAGAAATCTTATCAGCTCAATGATGAAATTAGCAATGCAGGAAATTCATAGCGCCGAATTGCCCACACGGTGATAAAAACGGGAACAGTACTTGATAGGCTGCAAAGTGTCTACCTGGACATGCCATATCCCCTGCCAGGCCGCTGGGAATTGGGAGGCTGGTAATGTTCGTAAGGACTTATATGGCCTCCACTTTGGGAGCAATGAACCGGAGACGATCGTCCTGACGAAATGCCATGCTGCAGCCGAGGAGGAAGGACAGAGTGCCCTTTGCTATAGGCTACAGTCATATAGACCTCTTTGCCTCTGACTTTTTTAAACAGTTTCTTCCGCGATTTTATGTCCATATCTGAAAAAAAGAAGAGGAAACAACTCAAAAAGAGAGATGCAGAGGGAGCATGCAACTGCATTGGCTCTGGACACGTTTCATTTCAATGACTTCTCTACTTTAAGTCAGGGGTGGTGAAGGTGCGACCCACAGCCACGTTTTTGCAGCCGCCAAACCTCCAAATGTCCACCAGAACTTATTTTTTTCCTAGGCTAACTTGGTTTTTTTGCTTGCAAATGACCCAAAACATGCTAAAAAAATTGCACACAACTGTGGTGGGATTCATAGACACAGCCTTGTTTGTCTGGAGTATCAGTGGCACCTTTGAGACTGACTGCACAAAAGGAGTTGTAGCATAAGCTTTCATGAATTTGGTCTTCTAGCAATCTAGAATAAGGCCATTAGAAGTAGGAAGCAGAGCGTCAAATAATCATTGTATTCCTCTTTGGTGCAATTATAAATGAATAGTTCCTCAAGGCCTATACAAACTGCACCTGTCAAAGCATACCTTCCTGAAATATACACTCATTCCACTGAACTGTTACAGCTCTGGTTGTCATAACATCCCATGAGCAACTAGCTTCCTTGGAAGACCAAGCTCAACAAGGCTAAATCCTTAAAGCATCCCCCATAAAAGACCTCAACTAGGCTGGTTTTACACATCATGGTAAGCTAAGTTGTGGTTTGTCGAATTCTGACTGTTTCTAAATGGTGCAAAAAATAAAAAAAGATCATGGTTTTGTTAGAAAGTCACAAACCAGATAGAAAAATAGGGTTTGCTGTTAGAAACCAGCTCATCAAAACATCTGAACCTACAATGGTCGCCTCTCCCTGGTTTGTCTTCCCAGCTGCCTACCCTAAATCAGGAACCAACAAAGGGATGGAAAAGACACAGATCAGAAACTGGAAAATACAACCATGGCATTTTTAGGGCTATGTGGACATGTTCTAGAAGAGTTTATTCCTTGGCCACATAGCCCCAAAAACCCACAAAAAACTATGGATGCTGGCCATGAAAGCCTTTGACTTCACAGCTATGGCATGTTTGCTATCTGCATGACAATGCATGGCTAAACCCAACAAACCATTGCACCAGGATGGCTGAATTGGTTTAATTGTTCCAGACCTCTCAATGGTTAGGGGCCCAGTGTCAAAGGATAGGAAAATGTGTAGCTGGCTTCCCTTTCTTATTTCCCCTAGTCATTTCTCGAAACCCATGATTCTTCTGTTATCAACATTTTTATTACTTGAATGAAAATGCAGGGGATCGTTGAAGCTGCAAAGCTAAACCTGAGTTCACACTTGGAAGCCTGTGCTGTTGCTGACTACTGTAGAATTAGATTTCTATCACATCACTTATTGAACAGCTCTTACATGGGCATAAAAGGGGGCTTATTTGGAGGACAATAAAGAAAGGCTGAAGAAGTCAATGGATTGCCATTTCCTCTTTTGTGCCAAACTGGAAAGGCTTTGTTCTGTACCATTTTGACTCCAGTATTATTTGATACACAGATGCATTTCAACCCTGTTGTGTTGTTGTTGTTCTTTTGTCTGCTGGTTTTGCATCAGTTGTAAATTCACCTGAAGTGTGACGATCTCTGGGCCAGACAGAACAAATATGCACTCTAAAGAGTTTTAAAATCTGGCGCTGTATTATGGAAGCTTAAATTAAATTGGATTTTATCACTTTCGTTTCAATGGGGCAGATCGAGCATAAACCTTTCCCCCACAATTTTGCTTTGAGAGTCTGAAGTCACACAAATTGCTGAAACAGAACAAAAGAAAAGAGGTTGCTCAGGAAGGACTCTTGGAAAGAAAAAGACGGCGAGGCTTTGGTATTTTTGCTAAAATATATATATTTAGCTGGAAGCCAACTGGATCTGATGGATAAAGGATCAGGCAGGGACCCAAATTCCTTATTTAAAATCCTCTTCTCTTGTCCCCATTTACTATATCACTCCACTACATCCTTACTCCAAGTCCATCCATCAACATACATGGTTTATATGGCCCTGGGATAGAGTTAGATAGAACCAAGGGAAAAACTGCCTTGTCAACTCAGCCATGTAAACCCATTAGGTGACTTTGGGCAAGTCACACTTTCTCAGCCTCAGGGGATGGTGATGGCAAACCCTCTCTGAAGAAACGTACCAAGGAAACCCCAGGATAGTTTCACCTTTGGGGTTGTCATAAGTTGGAAATGACTCAAAGACACACAACGACAACAAGTTGCTGAACCAAATATGGTTCTAATACATCTGAAGTCAGGAAACAAGCATCCTATAAGTGTTTTGGACCACTGTCTCTCCATAGGGTTTATACTTAAAATGTATTTGTGGATGGGAGGGTTTATGGGTTACAATGTTTTATGATATTTTAATGTTGTCTTATTATTGTTAGCCGCTTCGATATGCTTGGAGAGGTGGGATATCAATAATAATAACAACAACAACAACTATTATTACTATTATTATTATTATAGGCAGGTGATGACCTTTTGTTTTGATAAGTCTTTCAAAGCCAACAGCTCAGGGAAGAAAGGGCCTTTCAGAATGTACTCAATAATTGTTTCTTTGCTGTAATATTTAAAGACATAGCCAAATTAGTTCATTGAGATTGGTTACTTCCTAACCCCAAATCCAAAATCTGAAATGGGTGGCTGAGACAGTGACACCCTTTGCTGGGGCTGATGGTCCAATGTGCACAAACTTTGCTTCATGCACAAAATGAATTAAAACACTGTATAAAAGTATCTTCCCACTATATAACACACACACACACACACAGTGTGTATGAAACATAAATGAATTTTGTGCTTAGATTTGGGGCTCTATTTTTCATGCAAATGAAAACCCACAGCTGAAGAGAAAAAGTGCTTTGAGCATCTTACAGTCTGTTACTGTATCCTTTCCAAAGCACCGGCATAATGGAGGTTGGAGCTAATGGCATCCTCGATCCTTTAATCTTGGTAAATCTTTTAATTGGAAGAGCTAACGAAGCTAGACGGGCTGAGAACGAAATTCTGTGTTGCGTAAAAACAAAGGAAAGGAAGGATGCGTCTGACTCGATGAGGCCAACTCTCTCCTCTCCAGGGAAAAGGAGCGTGGATTTGTGTAGGATGTAAATGTGTGTTTAATGCACTGCTCCAATACATTTCCAGAGCAAGAGAAGGGGGACACTGGGACCCACAGCTCTGGGATTTCAACACCTTTTAGTCCTCTTGGGGCCATTTTAGGCCCAAGAGAGACCCCTTTTATGAATGGAAGAGACCTGGAAGCCATTTATGCCTAGGTTGGCAACTGTCATCCAAACTACTTTTTCTTTAGCCGCCCCAAGATTGTGGAATAACCTTCCAGAAGAGATTTGTCAGGCAGAAAGGATGCCTGAACCTAAAGCAGCACTAAAGACCGGTCTCTTCTTGCAGGTTGATCCATATTGTTTTTAAATTATGAATTTTAAAGTCACCTCGAGTCCCTATTGTACTGGGAGGAAAGTGGGATATACATAAACATAATACTAATAATAAGTCTGCATTGATTAATTTTAATATGTATTGGTTTTGTATGCTTTTTTTAACTGTATTGTGGTTTTGTTAACTGTTACATGTTTGCTTCATTATTGTTCCCCACCTTGATCCAGAGGAAGAGGCAGGTATGAAGTAAGTAATAGTAATAGTTCAGTTGATATTTATTATGGTCACAGACCAGCACATAATAGTAGTAGTAGTAGTAGTAGAAGAGCGGAGCCTTCCCTTACACAGGGGATCCGTTCCAGATCCCCCGCATAAGGAGAAATCTGCATATGCTCGCACCTCATTGCAAACAATGGGGTGCATGCTCACAGCTCAGGGCAGTGCGCACACCATTTCTTTAATTGCGCATAAGGCGCAGGCGCACTATAGTAGTAATATAGGTTGAATAGAGTTTCCCATATCCAGAATTCCAAAATTTGAAATATTCCAAAATCCAAAACTTTTTTCATGGGTGGCTGGGATAGAGAGGGTTATCTCTATTCCAGAATAGCTCTATCTCTGTTCCAGGGGTTTGGACTGAATGGTCCTTGGGTTCTTTTCCAGCTCCGTCATTCTATGTTTCTTTCATTCCTGGAAAGTCACCAAGGTCCAGCTGTCCATCCTTGAGTGACCACCATTTTGAGGATGCCCTAGATAACGTTGGACTCTAACCCCCATCAGCCTCAGCCAATGATCAAGAATCATAGAAGCTGTAGTCCAACATCTGGGGCAACCCACTGGGATCTCCATCACCATCTTACAAGAAAGAGGATCATAGTAAGATATCCTGGAATAGAGATGCACCTCTTACATCTCTTTGCTCCTTCATCAGGGCTTTTAAATTTTTACTGTGAACAATTAATTTAAAAGGGGGGAAACTTTTACTTTGCTCAATTAAAGTAAGAGCTAATGTTTTACTTCCATGAGATAGCGTTAATATGCTGCAAGATGAAAAATGCCTTGCTAGCTCTTTGCAGGCCAACGCAACTCCCAGTTAGGACTTTCTGCCAGCAAAACTGTTTTAATTTCCTGCTTTATAGATACTCATTTCTGCAGTTATGCAATTAACAATTGTTGGAAGGAAAAGGAGCTATTATTACCTCTGTCATTAATACAAGGCATTAAAATTTTAATAATTGTGAATATCTACATCTTCAACATGTGGTGTGAGTTATATCTGTATCACGGCTCCAATTTTATTTTCTATGGAAACTGTTTCCACTATTATATTGGGATGATATACACACAGCCTCAGGCTCTTATTGGGGGGAAAGGTGCTATTTACTTCCCAAAAGGGAGATGTTCCATAGCGATAACGCTGAGAGAAGCCTTAAGAGCCTGGAATGCCTCCAGACCTTTTCAGCTCGTTGGGAACTGCAACAATAACGAGCTAATCTATTCAAGAAATTGGGGTGACCGTTTCATCTTGAAAAGCCCACCTATCTGCATCCAAGATGAATGCAAATTATTCATTACAAGCATTTCCAAAGTGGAAGGAAGAGATAATAAGAGTGAGGTCCTTTATCTCTGGGGTAAAACGCTATTGTAAATTCTGTGACACTGAACTTGGAGGCATGTTTAAATCAATTTACTCAACCATTTGAATTATCTGTAGGAATCCATGCTGGCTGAAGCTAGATCACTGACATGAGTTCACTCATCTGTTTGCTTGTTTTCTAATATATATTTATATTATATTATATTATATTATTCATATATATATATATATATATATAGTGCACCCACGTTATACATGGCTTTGAGCTTATGTGCAAAGCTGTGCGGGGCGCAAGGGGCGGCGCGTCCCATTTGAATGAATGGGGCAAGTGCCCATGGCCCACACGTGCTGCCGCATGCATGAGCCCCATTCACTTGAATGGGACTTGAGCATGCGCGATATTTGGCTTACATGGGGGGAGTCCGGAACGGATCCCCTGCATAAGCCAAGGGCACACTTTCTGTGTGTGTGTGTGTGTGTGTGTGTGTGTGTGTGTAGTTGGCCCTCTGTTTGCATGGGAGATCCATTCTGGCTCCCCCATGAAAACAGAAGCTCACGCATATTCAAGGCTTGAATAGGGCGCACCCCCGTGCGCATGGCCACGACATGCGCACCGTTAGAAATTACAGAGGTCACCCCTCCATGCATAATCAAGGTTGTGGATCTCAGATCCATGAGTTAAGAGGGGCGACTGTGTGTGTATATATATGTATATATCCCACCATATCATACAATAACTCAAAAATGCCCACCATCCTAAGTTGTAAAACAGGGTTAGGGGGAAAAACACTTTTGCTTTTATTAATCTAGCTATTTATCCCAATGAATGGACAGGATAGTTGGTAAGCAAGAGAGAAAACGAAAGACCAACATCACCAGCTATACCTAGTATCTATTCTAAAGCCAAGATGTGCCCCAATATCTGCTGAATTGGTTAGAGGTAAAAAAGAGGATAGCAGGTATTGTTTTGCTTAGCATCCTGGCTTAATGTCACAGCACCACTTTTTGCTAAAGATTCAATGAACTGCAAACCAATTTTCATTTTTGGCTGTGTGCGTTAACAGAAAATTTATTGGGCTGAATATAAACTACCTTTCTGCTGCTCAATCCTTCTGTAAATATTGGTACACAGTAAAAAGAATGGCTCTGCAACAAAGGTCTGTGAGATTTAACAGCAATTAATAATAAGAAGGGAAGTGTATAGAAACAGCATCGCAGTCGGACAGCCTTCCTACCTTGAAAAAGCCAATTCGGCACAAAAGTGAGGGTGATGCAACACAGCAGCACATTTTGGGGAACATAATTACTGACATTACAGGCATAATATTTCAGTAATTAATGACAACCTAACCTTTTCTTATGTTTAATTATGTAAAAAATGCACAGCAATGTTGTGGCTGTGTTCAGGTATCACAATAAAACATGGTTCACTGGGATAGAACAAACTTCAAGGGAGCTTAAGGCTACATGTTCCCTATTCCTCTGATGAAAAGCTCCCCCTTCCATTTTTTAGTAGCCATAGTTTGGTACAGAAGTGGGTAACCCCAAAAATATCTGGGGTCGCACCACTTTGCGCAGCTGTTAAAGCCAAGAACCTTTATTTTCCTAGGCTTACAAAGGCCCCGTTTCCTGATCCTAGCTGAGAGCAACAAAGAGATCAATGCCAACAGAGATACTCCAAACACCACTTTGGTTCTACTGCAAACCCATTATGCAACGTGAATTAAGTAGCAATTTCTCTAAGTAGTTTTATGTCCATCCAGCACAAACCCACCTGACAGCTTCTGATAGTTTCCCCCTTTTCGACTGGGGACTACGTTCCATACAGGGACCGGCGTCACTTGCGTCACAGGCTTCAAATTCACAAGTGGAACAAGGTGCCTAAAATGCACAAACCAGGAGAGGTAGCACATTAAAACTAAGGGCATACTTGTAATTTGTTTACTGTTGCAACCCACCTCGATCCATTGGAGAAGCCGGATAAAAATAAAGTCTATTATTATTATTGTTATTATTATTATCATCTTTGGGTAACAAGTTAACCCTAAGAGTAACTCAGGAGCCTACTAACCATAAGAATGCAAATTGGGTTGTACCATGATTGAAATTGTAATTAAACGCAATCCTATTCAAGGCTGCTCAGGCAAAATATACACTACATTTCATTAAGCTAAATAGCCAGAGATGGGATTTGAAGTCAAAGGCTTTCATGGCTGGCATCCATAGTTTTTTGTGGGGCTTTGTGGCCATGTTCTAGGAGAGTTTCTTCCTGATGTTTCGCCAGCATCTGTGGCTGGCATCTTCAGAGAATACTTCAGACCACTGAGCATCATGCCAGGGTGCCATAGTCATGGGGTTAGTTACAGGTTCACAAACTTCCAGACTTCATGCAGTCTCCGATGAGAGTGAACTTGACACCAAACTGAAACAACTGCCTGTTCATTTGCATTATTGCTTTACTTTGCACCATCCAGGAATAAAGTCCTAGCACAAATAAAGCAACAGCTCTATCAAGAGCCTCATTGTTTTCTCTTGGTACATATTTTGGTTCGGTTCTTCCAAGGGTCACAACTTGCCAAAGAGAAGCAAACGCTTGCCAACAGCAAATTCTGCAGGGAGCCATATCAGCTCTGGCTCTTCCAAGGAATACTATCTGTAACTTTGCCTCAAGCAACAGATTTGCTTCCTCTTTACTAATATACCCAATGTCCCCTTCTAGATTAATGCACCTATTCTAGGAGGTGCGCAATAGTCTATTCCTCTTCAAGTCTATTTTCAAGATGAAGGCAGAACCCCCCAAAAAGTGCACTGATAATCTCCATCCGAAGAGAGGACAACCAACCGGCACAAGTCTATAAGGACTGCAACAGAAGAAAGGGAACAGTCCCAACCAGAAAAGAAAATGGGAAATTATACCAATGAAAGAGTAAATCATCAAGATTTGTCACTTTTTGGACAGTGAAGCTAAGTTCATAAACCAGCTGTTGAACCGATCAGTGTTAAACTCAAGTGCATCTGAGGAAGCGTCCTGCAAAACAAGATAACCACTTCTGCATGGAGATAGCTTTATTATTACCTGATCCTATTCCCCACCACCACTCCCTTCTCCTTTTGTGTCGTGTCTTCTTAGATTGTAAGCCTGAGGGCAGGGAACCGTCTGACTAAAAAATTGATGTACAGCGCTGTGTAAACTTACAGCGCTTTATAAATAAAGGTTAATAATAATAATAATAATTATTATTATTATTATTATTATCACCATGGCTTCAGATGCAGCCCAGGCTAAGCCCTAGTATTTATGTTGTAATCCACTTCAGTCCCATTAGCACAGGGGCTAATTGGCAACCCAGCATCAACCACAAATACTAAGGCACCACAAAAAAGGGAGATGCGTACTTCTCTGCCAGCTCTTCAATGAAGACGGTTACCGTATTATCCTGTCCGACATCCTGGATGTGAGCGTTGTAGTATTTGCCCGCGGTGTCTAGGCGGACCTGGGAAAAACAAGAGCCAGCTTCAATTTAAAGGGATAATGAGGATAATGGACAACTTTAATGGACGATGATGATGATGACAGCTGAATTAAGTCAGATTCCATTTATAAAGCAGCATGTTTTATTATAATACTTGAACATATAATATATACTGACTCATTACCACAAACCTTTTCACCGGAACTGGAAGTCCAAAACATAGTGAAGGGAAAAGTTTTCTTATTATATTACCCAAAAGTTAGGATGCCTGCCTTGGATTATTGGGATTCCAGTCCTGCCGCCTTTAGTGTTAGTTTCACTTTTGATAAGAAAAAAAGAAGCAGGGTCCAAGAGCAAATCAACCCCTAACTTCCCCTAGAAGTGAAATTGACTAATATGAGGCTATCATACTATGGACATATCATGAGTCACTGGAAAAGACAGTAAAGTGGAAGGCAGTCAGAGAAGAGGAAGACCATAGTCCAGATGGATTTATTCAATCCAGAAAGCCAAAAAAAGAGCTTGCAAGATCTGAGCACGACTTTCAATAACAGTGTTTTTGGAGGGCTGGCATTCTTAGCATCACCTTAAGTCAAAACCAACTTGACAAGAAGAAAGAAGGTGAAAGAGCAGAAGAACAGGAGAGACATCTAAAAGGATATCTTGTGCCTCTCCCTTGAGGTCAACAAGATGCTCTTGTTGAATTTACAAAGGGATTTTTGGCTTTGGGGAGGACACTCTGTTCAAAAAAACGGACCCAATAAAATTCTCACCCATCTGCTCTGACCAAATTTTATTGGGAACAGCTGCTCTCAGTACAGAAAGGCTTACGATGGACCCATTTGGCAGGTTAAAAACAAGCCAATAGAGCTCGACATTTTTTACTTTGTGTTTACCTATTTGGATGGTTTTGGTTTTGAAACATAAAACGCTGGAGCATATAAGTAGTCTTATAAAAGATCAAATGTGATGAACTATTTATAGATGGTCCCCATTTTCAGGATGGGGCTAAAGTACTTCTTTTGACCTGATGTGGGTGAAGGCTAGACTAAGAGGATTGGATGATGCATTCACTGGGTGCTTTCCAAATCTGGTTTTTCTATAGCTCCTCTCTATCACTTTGCTACTCAAGGCTTGATTGAGAAAGACTAAGCGATCGCACCGTCGCATTTCAGCTACAGACTCAGAGCACAAAGGACGGAGCAGAACATTATCTCAAGGGGAAAGTCAAAGAGTCGGCACCTTCTCTTCTCATAAAACTATTGCATCCTGAGAACTAAATTAACAGCTCCGAATGTCAGCCATTCGGAAAAAGGCAGACAAGGAGAATATGAACAGCAAGCTACTAAACAGGAAAAATTAGAGTTACATTACAACATACAGCATCCTAGGACAGAAGAAGTGTCAAGCGATCCTTGTCTCTAAACGAATGCAAGGCAGGACTAAAAATATAATGCAGAATACGGAACGCAAAGATCAGCGCTTCGTTCTGGAACACAGCCCTTCCTGCTCTTCCCAACCTCAATTATTCTTGTACTGATTCACAAAACCACAAAGGCTGGGGTTGTAAAATATTTCAGCACTAAAAACTGAGATAATAGTTTAATTTAATTTGAAACAAAAGGCCGCACCATCAATTCCCCTGTTTCTATAGACCACAAAAGGTTTCCTTTCTGGCTGTTAGCACCAAAGACTAAGGATAAACACAATCGAAATGATGAATCTCCAGATCAGACAATGGCCTCTCCCCAGAGGAAAAAGCTTGGAAGACTAGGTTTTGGCCACAGAACTTGGGAAAGACACATAACACAGATACTAACAGCCAGGAGTAGGGCAGATATTGACAATTCCCAAGTTTGCAAAACTATTTGAAAGTGGGTTTTAAAAGTGTACCTGGCTGCCGCCACCACAACCCCAAACTGCAGCCGACTATGCCTTTAAATCAAGTTAGTTTAGTTCCTTCCATAGAAGCATCCCTTGGTTCACTCTTTATGGCCTGAATTGGAATCTGTTATTAAAACCTGCTTCGAAACAAACCATTACTAAATAAACTTAACAGGACTAACCTGACACTTGTCCCCAAGATAGTACTGTCTCCCAGCGAACACCAAGTAATCTGTCTTCTGAAGCTCTGAAAATGGAAAAAGAAAACCAAGCTAAGCATCTTCCCATACTAATGTTGATTTTTGTGGAAGTGGAACTAGTACCACCGACTTATCAACCCTTGTCTTAAAATACGCTGCACCAACAAACAAACAGTAAGCATCCAAGCATTGTGAGTGCAACGAACAGGAGTGCTAAATGTAGCAGCGTGCATTAATGGTTCTACATCCTTTAACTTAATGAATAGTACCTTCAGACAGTCTTTATCTGATGGCAAAGAAGAGGGCAATGCACTCTTCTGCACTGAAGCAGCTGTCATATATAGGCTGGCATTCACTATTGCATTTACAAATTCATAACCTGTGACCTTATCACACAAGGCACTTACTGCTGCCCAAACGTTGGGGAAGCGTCGGAGGTGTGATCATCAATCACGCATCTCTAAATTGAGGCTTCCCGCTTTCCTTCCATCACTGAAGCATTCGTGGGGAAGCCTCGGAGAAGCCATTTTTTAATATCAGGATCTTCTGTTATTAAAATGGCTTCTCCGAGACTTCCCTACAAACGCTTCATTGACAGGAAAGCGGGAAGCCTCAATTACATTAGAGAAGTGCGACCGACGATCATACCTCTGGCACTTCTGCAACATCTGGACAACGTTTGGGCAGCGGTAAGTGCCTCATTGTGATAAGGTCCCTAGAGTTATGCATCTGTAACTGCTCCATATGCACAATCCCTACATAGTCACAATTCATGATTGCCAATGCCCACCAAACCTACTTTAATGGACAGAAGCTGCTTTGAGAGAAGGAGGTCCATCCAGTTGGTAGTTGTGGATGGATGGATGGTGTTTCCAGCCCCTTCTGCCAGCGAGTGAGGCTGCGACAACCACGAGTAAGACCCCTGTTGCAAGGCCCTGCCATAGCCTTGCTTGCTGACGGTTGGAAAAATCATTAACCAATGCCCCAATTAACCAATACATCATTAACCAATGCTCCACTTCCCAGCAGAATGGACTTTCTTCCCTTGGAGCAGCTGCTGCCTTCTAAGTTAGGCTGGGAGGTGTCCTAAGCTGCTAGTTAAGTATACAACATGAGTATACTTCACTAAACAACTGATGTAGAATTCTAGCCATAGAATCTCCCCAATGTCTGATATATATAATTCAGTATAATTTACATGGTCAACAACCATAGAAAGCCAATAAAGCCAAGTAGGAAAACAATGAATTATGTCATAAAATAAGGACAGGGACATTATTAGATCTAATGTGTTTCCAATAAGGTGTCCTTTCAACCAGGAGTGCTCTGTTCTATATTCCTGGCTGCACACTAGTGCTTCGCACAACCAAACATGTAATGCAATTATTTTGCATATCCCTAAGTTATGAAACACTAGGATGCTGCCATTTAATATGCATATAAACAACATCCACATCTGTTGTATTTACTGTACACCAATTCATTATTTAACTATCTAATTTATATCCTGCTTTTCTCCCTGTACAGCTTTTGTACTACGTAGTGCTTTTGGTCTTTTAGCTATGATCAAGTGCAGGTAGAGCTCTTTAATATGCAAAAGCATCCTTATATACAGATTAACGTAATATACCTTTTCTACTATCCAACCAAACATCAAACTCGATATTCCGATAGATCTCAGGGTCCAGCGCTTTCAGTACTTTGTAAGGAAAGGGCATCTTTGGGTTGTCTGGAGGCTGCAAAAAATTAAAATGGTGCCAATTTAAAAGATGGCGGGCTGCAACTTTCACCCTGCTTTTATAAGAAATGCTCACCAGGCCAGTATCTGTACTAGTTTAAGGTTAAGAGGTGATATGATAGCCCTGTTTAAATATTTGAATGGATACCATACTGAGGAGGGAGCAAGCTTGTTTTCTGCCGCTCCAGAGAACAGGAAATGGAGCAATGGATTCAAACTACAGGAAAAGAGATTCCACCCCAACATTAGGAAGAACTTTTTGATGGTAAGAGATGTTCGACAGTGGAACACACTCCTTCCTCGGAGTGTAGTGGAGTCTCCTTCCTTGGAGGTCTTTAAGCAGAGGTTGGATGGTCATCTGTTGGGAGTGCTTGGACTGTGTATTCCTGCATGGCAGAAGAGGGTTGGATTGGAAGGCCCTTGAGGTCTCTTCCATCTCTATGGCGGGTTACAAACCGCCAAAAAGCAGAGCTCTGCTGCCGCCGCCGGTTGCTGCATCCGGGAACCGCAGCAGCCAAACTGCGTGGTTCCCGGAAGCAGCAAAGAAGAAGCACCATCTGGGGCACGACGTGCGGACGCTAAGCATCCAGCACGTAAAGATGGCGGCACCCGTGTGTACAGGGTGCCGCCATCTTTACGCCCTTGTCATGTGCTAGAGGTGAGGCCGGTATGGACGCTAGGTCCTCGGCCAACCCCTAGCACATGACGGGGGCGCCGCAAAGTCCCGTTTGTAACAGGCCTATGATTCTATGCAACCTCAGGAGCAGTGCATACATAGTTTGCACCAAGTATTAAGAGGACTGATAGAAGGAATTTTTTCTAACAAGGTATGACTTATGCAAGACTAAAGATGGATTGCTGGACAGTAACTCCCAGCATCCCCAGACCATGTTTGTGTGTGTGCAAAAACACATTTAACTATGCAGAAAATATGCATTGTGTTTTCTACACAGGAAACTGTATTCTATACATTTTTTTTCTGTGTGTGAAAACAACAAATGCACATGTTTTGCTAAACAGAAAAATCACCCAGATGCTCTGGTTTGCTCAGATATGGGGAGAATTCTCTGCAGAAACAAATACTTCATTTCTCCTCCATCAGGGAGTACTGACTCATCCTTGCATGCAAGGACAAAGTAATGAGGAATTTGCATCCCTATCACACACATCCCTCAATATGGGGTTATGCACAGAAAGCTGGAGTGTCATTTTCTCTAAGGTCCTATTTCTATCAACCCCTTAAAAGAGGATTTGGAGCAGAAAATGCCCAAGTGGCCTTTAAACACCGACAGTGTCGTGTCAGAAGGGAAGCAAAATGGAGGAAGAAAGGGGAAAAGAGACGTAAAACCATGTCTCCTCTGTTTTACAAGCAAGAAACACTCAGTGTGTGGGTCCTCTTTCTCTTTAGCTGCCAAACCTTTGCCTCTTCGACGGCTTGTTTGCACTTTTCCTCTGGCTGGCCGGCAGACTCAAAGCTCTCCCAATCTTCCAGCCTGAAGGATTAAACACACACACAGGGTTTGGAAACATCACTGCCGCTGTCCAGTGCTGAAAAACAAGAGCATCAGCCGTCTGCGGAAACATTGGAAGCTCAATGGCACCATCAAGTGGCGCGTCTATCGTCAACGGAAGCGCATCCTTCCCAGTCGCAACGATTTTCTACTGGGAACATTGCAGAACTGTTCCCTTCTGAATACTGTCAGTCCCAGTTGCAAATCTTCACACTTTCACAGTTTGTTCTCTATATACACATACATACATACATCATACACAAGATGGAGCCAAGGAAACAAGCAAAAATACAGGGCTGTGGAGTCAGAATCATCGAGTCAGAAGAGGTCAGATTCAGTAGAAATGCACCAACTCTCACCCTAACCTCAAAACAAATACTTATAATATTACCTTCCTAAGTTTTGTTGTATATTTAGGGAACATCTTCTTCTTCAGAAATGTTACTTTTTAAAACAATCCATCTAAGTAGCCTGATAAGTCACAACAAGGTAGTGGTTAAATGCCTTTTGGCTCCCATTTTACAGCAGTAAATTTGCTTTTACAAAATGATATATGTTTCTTTTCCCATTTATGGAGGAGTTGGGAGTAGGACAGCAGAAAAACAGAGGAGTTAAGTGTGGATAATTTGTCGCACCAGCTCCACAGCCCTGGAAAAAACCAAGCATATACACACCAAAGCCCACCTACTACCAAAGACTCACAAGTTACAAAGGTTGCCCTAAGGCAGGGGGAAAAAACATAGTAAATGAACCTATTTCTTATTATTGGTTCAATACCTTTTTTCTGGAGAGGTCCTGGACCCTCTTTCGGGAAGGCAGTCGAAACTGGCATCCTCGCTCCCCACAGAGCCACCACTTCTGTTTTTCTTAGACCCGCTTCGAAACATCTCCACGGCGGTCCTCAGCTCTTCCTCGTCCACGTTGAAGACGTTTTTGTATAGGATCTCATACAAGACAGCTGGAGAGACAAAGCAAAAGGCTACGCAAGAGAGGATAATAAAAACCCTGAGGACTTGAGGCCCGTAGTAACCTTGTTGAGTAGACCAAAAGCCATAACAACCTTCTCTAGTAGGTAAATTTCACATTTTGGGTAACTTAATCCGTCAAATGTTTAACAAAAGGAATGGGGAGCGGGGAAATCCAATGTTTTTATTTACCTTGGCAAATGGCAGCATTTGCCTGAAATTGTTTGCTGTACACAGAATCATAATGGCCATTACTGGAACAACAGAGTAGTATCTGAAAAGTCAAATCCACAGAGTTATCCAAAAACAAATACATCTGAAGAACCTTATTTTATATCTTTTCAGAGTTTAGGACACTATTGTGAACCAAGGCTAGATGAATCAGGGATCCATAGTCCAAAACTGGATGACCCTTGGGGTCTCTTCCAACTCCGATATTACTGAATACGGAGCAGTTATGGATCTGTAACTCCAGGTTATGAACTGCAAGGCAGGAAGCCAGCCAATATCTTCGCCCTGTTACCAAAAAGCAATCTTCTTCTTATGGCAAGTTGCTGCTGCTTCTGAGAAAAGCTTTGCTGGCTGGCTTTACCTTCCATCAATTGGGATTATGCCTGTGGTTACGGATAGCTTTCTGAGTATATCGGCTCTCAAATTCCTACAGTTAACAGTTGCGAAGTTGACAATGAGGTTACTGTGGAGTATTTCCCCCTCTCACAAATAATGCTTTCAAGCCCATCCGCATCTACAAAACAGTGGCTAAGCTCTCAAGGGGACCGAAAAGGAGAGTTAAGTGTTTTATTAAGAACCACCGCAAAAGGTCAGTTTACCTTAAGGGAAAATATTATATAGTATGTACTCTTACCACGAAGCAAGAAACTCACACCGTTCTTCTACTTGCTCTTACAAATCTGCACTTTTTGTAACAGAAGCACAGAAAAGGGAAAGGCACCGAAGCTAATCCTTGGTAATGTTTAGTATTTACTTATTGGATCCATTTAAACGCAACCTTTCTCCCCCGAGGAGAGTCGGCTAAAAGCCTGGCAAATAGTATTTCAAACATACTGTAGATACTCAACTATGTTTGACCTCAAGGACAGGTTTTGGGACCACAATTAGGACACATCAATAAGTCGAGGGTAAAACTTAGGGGCACATAATGGAGGATCTAAAGGGAAACAACGCCAAGCAACTTTGCAAAATCCTTGCAAGCATAAAGGCTTTTCTCTCTTTCAGATGCACACACAAGAACATGCATATACTTTTCTCACACCCATTTTGCTTCTATCCTACCACAATTTGCTTACTTTTTCCTCAAAGCCGTTGTCTGTCGCATAGGAAGGAGGCTTTCCAGGGTGTCGGTAAAGAATGAAGTCTCGGCTGGGTAACAAAAGTTAAGCGAGAAACGTGAAAACACACACATAACTGTTAAAAAATGTTACCGAGGAAACACTCTATTTTGCATTTCTGCACAAAGAGGAGGACCAAAATGGCCAACCCATCTAGCATTTCCACCTGTGACGCAACTATCTCCCAGTGGCAACTGTTTCATGTTTTCCTATGTTCTAGAAGAGTTTATTCCTGACATCCCCAAACTTTGCTCCTCCACATACTTTCAACTTCAGCTCTCAGAAACCCTAAGTCTTAGCCAAGCTGGCTAGGGCTTCTGGGAATTGAAGTCCAAAACACCGGAGGAACCAAAGTTTAGGAACCACTGTCTTAAAGGAAGTAGCTGAGCAAAAAATGATACCTGTACAATCTCCTTTCTTACTCATGAGTCCTGCCAATTCCAAGCTTTTACAACCAGGATTAGCCAATGAGCTCATTAACACCTTCTGGTTTAAATTTTCACCTTTAGGAAATCCAGATCTTTGGTTTTGAGGACTCCCAAGGAGCATTTTACTCTCTGTAGTACCAAGTAGATACAGTACATCCATTTTGTTTGGAGGTGACAACTCTCTTTAGCAAACAGGAAGGCAAAGGTGCCCCGCTCAAAAGTGTTGGCAACAATTACATTGCACTTCAAACTGCATTTGCAGGATTGCACACAGCAAGCAGTGCTTCTATTTCCCTTTGGGGTTTTATTATTATTATTATTAATTAAGGTCTAATGTAGCCTACATTGTATTTGGAAGTGTTTAAAATAACCACACTTCCCTCTTACACATAAGTGACACTTCTAAGGCTGCAAATATATGTAACGTTTAGACCAAACCGCAACCGCAGAGACTATAATCTGTAATGGTTCACCAGCAAAGGCTGGAAACAGTTCTCTAGGATCAACAGACCTGAACCAACTTCACTACCCTCCAAAAGTTGCAGATGTTTTCCTCTGAATTGGGCAAAAACAAGTGTCTGTTGGGGAGATTTTTAGTTGGAAACGTCACTATAAGAAGAAGAGCTCAAGGGCCACTTTGGTTGTTGCAATATTTCCATTGCGATTTCAACTTTGGAAGGAAAGAAAAGGTGCTGCCACCTCCGCAGAAAACATCTCCAAACCCATTCACTTCCAAGGCAGGAATCAAGTACTGAATAGAAGTTTGGATCCAATACAAGTTGAGTCTCCCTTGTTTGAAACGCCTGGGAAGTGTCACTTAGAGCATGCTCCATTTAGGAGACTGGAAAGTTTCCCAGTTTAAAGCTTTCCAGAAAACCCAGCAGTAAAAATCATGTCTGGCTGGTGCCAAATCTGAGGAGTTTAAGTTACTGGATTCTGGCCTCCTCTCCACACTTTTTCTATTTCAAATTAATACTATGAGCATCAAGTAAACAGAGGCAACTCTGTTGGGTTCCCAAACGAAAGGTGCCAATGGTTGTGATAGTTGGACCTTACGCCATCTGCATCTTCTAATAGTAAAACAAGGCTTGAGGGATGATGCTAGAAGATTGAATACTTACTTATAGATCAATGAGAAGGCACTGATTTCTAGTTGTCCAGCACTTTCCTGTTTGTATAGAAGGGAAGATAACTGACCACTCTGCATTCAGTTATGTAAGAGAGGTATTTTGCACTGATATCCCTCCAATATAAGGCTCTGGAGTCTACTTCAATAAAACATTTATCATTAGGTAACAGCCTGAAAGGACTTCCAGGTTTCTAGCTCTTAAGCACAGAAGTCCTCCCATTCTGTTATAAAATTCAAACTCAAGACGGCTTACAAATCACTCAAATTGCAACCATATAAAACAACGCCAACAAGAAAGTAACAGCGGTTAAATCATTATTGTAAAATAGCATGAAACCACTTATCAGCGACTGCAACTAAACAATACTATATCTTTACAAGTTGCAAAGCTCTGAGGCTGATATGTGACTTTGCTTGTCAGTTAATGGCAACCTCATTCATTTCTTAGGCAACGGAGGCTCAGAGGTGGTTTTGCCAGTTGCTTCCTCTGGCACTGATGGTCTTCCATTCAAGTACTAACCAGAACTGACCCGGCTTAGCTTCCAAGATCAGATGGGAGTCTGGTTTCTGGAGGATATTTAGGCTGAGGCTGAATTTAGGATTGGATTTAGAGAGGGTCAATTACAGCATGAGGTATATCTTATATTTCCACGGAAGTAGTTAAGTTAGTACTGTACTAGGTTTTGCAAAAATAAAACTTGAGATAGAGGGTATTTAAAACTATAAACCTGAATGTCACTGTTTATAGTATTGCTACTACTGTATTTTAAAAATATGTAGTAGTCAGGAAAAAAGGAAATTTTGAATTAAATCAACAGTTGCTGGGGTCAAATTCAGAGGAATCCTGCCACCATTTTCTCTCCACTTATGACTCCGAGGAGTTTCTCGCTTTCAGGCTTTATTCAAGCTGGGCATGTACTAAGCTTTCCAAATATAATGGTATCAACGTCTCAGTGCAACCTTAAAGTGTCATAAAACGCCAGGCTTACCTTGGGGTCTCCAAGCCGCTCCAGGTATTTCTCAAACGACCCTTCCACATACTTAAGCAAAGAGAGAATAGAGTCAACTGAGACGGAAGCGTCATCTTTGCCAGTGCTCCCAGATTAGTATATAGACTCTGCGCTCTTTTTAAAAAGGAAGTCCAAAGCGTTGGGAAAAGCATGGTTGATGTGTCCTTTGAAATGGAGCAGGTTGCAATACGGTCGGATTGCAATTCCCATCGGCCCTGGCTATCAAGGCAAAGGGTGCAGGCTGATAGGTAATGTATTCCTCAAACTTTGTGGTTGAGCAACCTCTGAGTTAAAGGATAAATCAACAGTGCTTTTCACAACACAAAATGAATGTAGTCGAACACATTCCCACATCAACACCATCATCACATTTATTTGTATAGCGCCATAGGCTTTACATAGTGCTTTGCAGCTAAACACCTGAGGCAGGTAAGCAACTACAGATTTCCAAATTGCAAACTCCATCATAAAGGTTCCGACACATAAGAAAAATCAAACACCGATGGATATGGCTATATCTAGGGTTGCCATAATTCATACACAAACATCACATTTTTGACATTTAGCATTGTTTTATTACATATTTCAGTTGTTGTTGGTTCCTGCCTTGAATAATGCAGGATTTGCTGCTTCAACCTTAGATCCAGGTTTGTCCTCTTTTTCTGGGACAAACGGCAAGCCTAGGTATAACACACTTAGCAAAATAGATGTGTTTTTGGGCATTGCTTTATCAGAACAATCGATACCAGAGGTAGAAATGACATGGAAAAATGGGGATAGCTTGCAAAGCCACTAAAACTGAAGAGCAAATGAACACGTTTCTGCAAACTCAACTTGCATCTAATGGATTGCATACCAAGTGCAAGAACCTTCTGAAGCTGTGCTTCCAAGAATGCTTATTATGAAGTTAAATATATATATATATATATATATATATATATATATATATATATATATTAGACGCCATAAACAGCTATGCTTACAGAGTCAAAACTCCGCTGGTTCTTCCGCAGGAACGCCACGCAGGCATTTCGGACGGCCATATGATGAATCTGACAAGCATAGACCTACGAAAACGAAAACAAAGAGAACTTTAGAGACTTGGAATAAGCAGTGAATAGCAAGGAAAGGTTACTTAATCATGTTATTTGTGCTCCGATCGCATTTTTTACCCACGGGTTTATTACACGGCGAGCCAATTTCTGGCCAAAAAGCAGGATTAAAAATGCACAAGGACTAACTTGGAACCGTGCTTAAAAGTAAATCCAATGAAACCACGATGACACATTTAGTCATGACTAATTTAAAGTACCATTCGTTTTAATGGGTCAGTGCTACCCAATGTGTTCCTTTGCAACAAATGGTGCAGCGTGAGAGTTAAGAGGCTATAAATTAGGCACAAATCTCATCTCAGCCATTAAATCGACTGTCTTGCAACCTCAGCCCTACAATGTGTAGATGAGAAAGGAGAACTACATCCAAGATCTATCTATCTATCTGAAGAGTTTATCCCTGCCTTGCACCTCAAAGGAAACCGCAACCAGGAACTGCAACGATGTGCAAACACTTTCACAATACCTAAAAGTCTACTCAAGGTGTAAATAGCAATAACAGCTAAAACACATACACACATATATATGATTAATTGGTATTTTTAAAAAATGATGTTTTCTCTAAAACAGAAAAAGGACTTGAAAGCCAACCAAACCTTATGGTTTGTGGTTTCACCCTCTTGTCATATTGTTGCTTTGCTTTGGAGGAAGGATGGCTCAATGTTGCCGCTCCTCGGTTTGTTTTTCAAACAACTGCTTTCCTTGGTATTCCTTACCAGATATTAGTATATTGCTTTTGCATTTTACAGTGTTAAACTGTTTCGTTCTGGGTTATGTATAAAAAGGGCATTATAAGCCATCACCATTATTTTCACACCGCCTTTTTCATTTTTATTATAAAGGCATTATAAGAAAGAAGGGATTATATGTCTGACTATATATGTCTCATGGTTTGCTTTTTGGTCAAAAGGGTGTTACAATCAATTATTATTACTGTTGTTGTTGTTGTTGTTGTTGTTGTTAAATTAAAAGTTTTCCCCAGATAGAAACCTGGGGGGAACCACCTTTTAATTTTGCAATGCACCCCACAAACCCTTTTAATAAACATCTTAAAATAAAGACGTAAGGGATTATATATCCAAGTATATATGTCTGATGGTTTGCCTTTTTGGTAAAAAGGGTGTTACAAACAAAGGATGATGATGATGATATAAAATAAAGTTTTCCCCAGATGAAAAACCTGGTGGAAAAGGCTTTTTATTTTGCAAGGCTCCCTGCAAAGCCCTTTGATAAAGACATTAAAAGAGAGAACTAAGGTAGTATATGTCTGATGGTTTGCCTTTGGGTTCAAAAGGGGGGGCTTACAAACAAATGTTGTTGGTGTTGCTGTTCATAATAATAATAATAATAATAATAATAATAATAATAATAATAATATAAAAGGTCTTTCCTAGATGAAAAACCTGGGGGGGAAGGCTTTTTATTTTGCAAGGCACCCTTGCCAAGCCCTTTAATAAGGACATTAAAAGAAAAGATGCCAATGTGAGGCATAGGAAGAAGAACTCCATCATGGCAAGGCTTTCTTTTCTCTTCCCAGCCCCACAACTTCTTCCAAAACCTGGCTGGCAAAAGGGGCGCAAGGCCTTGGCACCCCAAAATGATAAACCTGCAAATGATGCCAACCACAACCTTCAACCCAGGTGTCCCTATGCCCCAAACCAAGAGAGATGGAGCCCCATTTGGTGCAGAAAGGGCCAAGGGGAGCCCCTGAAGCTTGGTTTTGGGGGGCTCTGCCAATGCTGCCTGAGGGTTACCTGCTCAGAAATGGCCCGAAAGAGGCAGGTGGCATCTTTGGCGGTAAGTTTGCGATAGAGGCCCAAGCTGCCCAGATACTCGTCCATGGTCACCTCCGAGAGGGACTTCTGGCCAAAGTACTTCTTCCAGCCTTTCTGCATGGTCTCCTCCTCCAGAGGGAAAAAGGGAGTGGAAAAGGGGAGGAGGAGGATGAAGAAGAAGAGTGGAAGAGGAAGGAGGGCAGGAAGGAAGAAGAAGAGAGTGGAGGAAAGGGGGGAAGGAAAGTGGAAGGGAAATGAGGAAATAAAAGAAGGAGAAAGAAAAGGGGAAAGAGAAATGGAAGAAAAAGGAAGGAAGGAAAAGTGGAAGAAAAAGGAGGGCAAGAAAGAAAAAGAAGGATAGGAGGAAAGAACAGTGGAAGAAAGGGAGAGCAAGAAAGAGCTCGCTTGGCAGCAGCCAGGCAAGGAAGGCAGGCACCCAGTTCTCCAATAGGTTTTGGGGTGCAAAAGAGAGGGAAGGAAAAGGGGGGAAGGAAAAGAGGGAGGCAGCGCAATGGAGAGGAGGCGAAGGAGGCCTTTGGCGAGGGAGGCAAGAGTGGGGCAATGGCGCGCTCCCGAGGGCCCCAGGGCCCTGCTTTCAAGGCGGGGGCGCGCGCTCCCAGCAGCCCAGCTGCGCGGCTTCCCAGGCTCAGCCCCAACGAGGCAAAGGCTCCCCTCTCAGGCCTCCCCAGCCTCTGGAAGGCTTTAAGCAGATGATGGAGAGTTCCTGCATGGCAGAATGGGCTTGGACTGGCTGGCCCTTCTTGCGGGCTTATGATTCTGGCCACCCTCCTCTGCCAGGGGCTTTCTCTCTTGGCAAGGTTGGTCCAGGGCCGGGCAGTGTTTGCCTTTGCCAAGCCTCTGAGGCTGAGAGAGAGAGTGACATGTCCACGTGCCTTCCAGGCCTTTCCAACCTGTGGCCACCCTGTCATTGTCCACCTTGGTTTCTTGCCTTTGCCTCTCTCTCTCTGAGGGCAAGAGAGTAACATGCCCATGTGCCTCCCAGGCCTCTCCGAATGCAGTTGATGTGGCAGCTGAACTGCAGCATGGAAGAGAGTGGGAAATTCAGAAGCACCATCGCACACCATGACAGTCTGTTGCCCAAATTCAAGTCATTGTGTATTATGCACACATTATAAGTGGAAAGGACCAGATTCCAAAGCGGACAGGGCTCCTGCACCTTTAATGGGTCTCCAAGGGAGAAGTTCAACAGGTGTGTGACCTGCAGGACCAGCAACACCTGCGGAAACTCCTGCTTCCACTCAAGGAACATTACAGCTGCAGCAGGCCCAACCTTTTCCATTCAGAAAGAGACAAAATGAGGGTCTTATCCCCCTAAGTTTGCCTCCAGTCTCCACACTTCTAGCATTGCAGTAACACTTTACGTCTTCTTTTGCATTTTGAACTTGGTTTTGCTGCAACTGAACCAAGGACTGAGCTCCAAAACACACGACAGAAATGATCCAGTTTAACGCTACTCAATGCTAGCGAATTCTGAGAACTAGTCCTGCCAGACGTTTAGCCTTCTCTGTCAGAGAGCTCTGGCGCCACAAAACCCAGTATCCCATAGCATTGAGCCATGGCAGTTTGGTGTCAAACTGGATTCTTTCTGCAATGTGGATGCAGCCTCAGTCTGCCAAAATCTCAACCAGCCTGTGATAGTACCTTATTTCAACCTTCCAGGTGAAGGCTGTTTGGGAATGGGAATACTTACCTGGAGGATGCCAAATGTCTCCGGTACTCATGGATACAATTCTATACACACAAACCCCAAGGAATGCAACCCAGGTGGATCATTTCAACTAAATTTTAATTTCATGATGCACAGATACAAACATGCTGAACTGTGTAAAGTTATCAAATGCACAGGTCCGTTTATTCAAATGCCAATCGCTTTGTCCAAGAACTCAGCAAATTTTTCTGGCTGTCCAGGAGGAAAAGGCTTCAGGGTTGACAAGTCCATTGACTGAAGTGTCTCTACAAGGGCCCTGCAAGGAAACAACACAACCAACCGTACGTTAATCGGGGGAAAGTGTTTGTCACATATGTAACCTACAAAGACACACACTCTCAGCCTCAGAGGAAGGCAATGGCAAACCCCATCTGAATAAATCTTGCCCTGGTTTCCCAGACTTTAATGGCTCACCGTGTGTTAAGTTGACTCTGGCTGCATCTACGACGCTGCAGAATTAAGTGCAGTTTGACACTGGTTAACTGTCATGGCTCCATCCTGGGGAGTTCTGAGATTTGTATATTGTGACACCAGGGCTCTCTTGAGAGACAAGGCTAAATAGCTCACACAACATAGAACCCGTCATTCCATAGCATTGAGCCATGGCATTTTCAAATGTGAGCCAATGTGCTGCGGTAAGTCTGGGAACCAGGGTTTGAATTCTCACTCAGCCATGGAAGCCTGACTTTGGTCAAGGATAACTTAGGATAGCATTGCCATAAGTCAAAATATAAATTAAGCCAAGTGACCTGCCCAAGAGAACCGACTAAGCTTCATGAAGGTGCAAAGCTTTGATCCACAGCTTGAGACGGACCATCGGTGATCTTCAGCTGGATGACCTGTGCTACAGCTGGCATGTTGTTAATGACAAATTCTAATATAACATCAGCATATGTCTTTTTCAAATTATTGTTTGCAGAGGGAGGAATTCACCATCTTTCTTGGCACAACAGCCCCCACCCTCTTGAAATTCACCTTCAGGAGCCCCCCAAACAAAACCTTTTAGTGGAAGGGAAGCATTCAGCCTGTAGTTCAATCCACACTGCAGAAATAATTCAGTTTGACACTGTTTTAACTGCCCTGGTTCAATGCTAGGGAATCCTGGGAACTAGTTTTGTGAGACATTTAGCCTTCTCTATCAGAGAGCTCTGGTGCCACCACAAACTACAATTCCCAAGCAATGAGCCAGGGCAGTTAAAGCGGTCTCAAACTGAATGATTTCTGCAATATGTTTTGGCCTATTGTTGCCAAAACATCCTCAATTGATGTGTTGTTTTCGCATTACGTTGTGCACTCATAGCAACTTGGAAGAACCAGATGCAGGGGCAGTGTATCCTAGTGGTTATGGTGCAGCAGCTAGATCTCCCAAGCCGTTGTTCTAATCCTCGCTGAGCCATGAAAGTCACTGGTTGATCTTGAGCAAGTCTTTCTCAGCTGTCAGAGGAAAGCAGGGATGTAAATGTAACTTATAAATAGGGATGCTTTTTAATATAGCTTTCCTGCGTGTGGTGTAAAAATGCAGAGGAATAAAAAGGAAGATGCTCTTCTGAGGCTTATGCTTACGAAGGGTGGCTTGTTCCTGACCATATGGGAAGTAGGGTATGAGAAAGGATACCCAGAGGCACAGCTCTTTGTAGCTGCCATGAATTTTAGTTGTTTATTGATAAGAGGATTTATCCTGCTGTTTAAAAAAAAGACTCTGAGAACAACAAAGCACAAGAAGCATAATTTTATACACAAGACAGTAGTTTAAAAACAGGTCCAATAAAACATGCAACAGCGGTTTGAGTGTCGGATTGTAACTCTGGAGACCAGGATTCAAATGCCCACTTTACCATGAAAACTACTAGGTGATCTTGGGCAAGTCACACACACTCGGCCCTCAGAAAAGTCTGTCATAGGTTTGCCTTAGAGTTGCCATAAGTCAGAAATGACTTGAAGGCACACAACAACAACACACTATCACTACAGACTAATAAGCTTTGTGCGAACAGCTAATAGAAACTTCATTGGTCTTCACTTTATCATACGTCTTTGATTTGGCCGTCTCTCCCCTCCACCAGCCCCAACCCATGAATATCTGTGTGGAATACTTACCAGAGCAGACTGAAGTTGAGAAAGCTGATCAAACAGCATTATTTACACAAGGGGCCAACAGACTGATGTGTAAATGTTAAAAACAAAATGGTTCTGTGATATCGCTTCATGGTGGTGCTCCTCAAAATCGATGCTCCGTTTCCTCAGCAAGGCTTTTCGAAGTGTGTGCTTTTTAAATCTGTGACAAACTCATGATCACCTGGCCTTAATGTTTCCCTTTTACCTCCCTTTTCACCTTCTTCTTTCTTTATCTTTCCTTTTCTAGCCAGTAATACTGACATTTTCTGGAGCATGAAATGGGGCAGTTTTCATTTACAGGGAACTATAACACGACACTTTAACACACATGGCTGCATCCTTTATACACAATTCTATTAAAGTGGTTCATGAATCCACTTTAACTGACATGGCTGCATCCTTTGGGATCCTGGGGTTTGTAGTCTGGTTCGGTGCTGAGCTTTCTGGCTGAGAAACCTAAATATTCCTCCCCAAACTACAAATCCTAGGACTGTATAGGATGGAGACCATGGCTGTTAAAAGCGGAATCACAGTTGAATGTGAAAAGTCCCATTGAGATGTTTCCTTCCAGCCACCAAGCAGAGCTGAGTGGGAAAAGGCCTAAAAGGATGCTGATACCACTTTAATACTCACGACTCCATCCTATGGAATCCTGGGATTTCTAGTTTGTTGTGGCACCAGAGCTCTCTGACATAGAAGACTAAAACAACCCTACACATCCCAGAAATCAATAGCATTGAACCACAGCAGTTAAAGTGGTGTCAAACTGCAGTAGTCCTACAGTGTACATTAAAAAATACCATGGCACTAAATGTAATTGAGAAAGAAACCAATAAAGCCAAAGGGGTGTTAAATGAGAGCCCAGCAGCATACCTGCTACTGCAGTAAAAAAGATGCCCATCTCTGTGCAGCTGCCTTGCCAATTCTAACTGATGGTTGTCCATTAGTTTGTCATTGACAACCACCAGAAGGGGTTTGCCAGCTTCCAAGACCTCCAAACAGCTGCCGGCCCCTGTAGAAATAGAAGAGCAACACTGAACAGCAATACAAACAAACAAACAAAACTCCTCAATTCTGACCCAGACACTGGATGTTATCAGACAAGGGAAACTGGAAGTGTAATCTGATGGCAATCTGAACACAATGACGGGGTTTCACGTTTTTGCGTGAGAGGTGATCACTAACACACTGTTACCTGCGTGGCTTATGACAAGATCCGCCGCTCGCACGTCTTCAGCGAGCGTGTTCTTGAACCTGAAGACTTCCAGGGTGAAGGCGGCTGTGCTGAAGGGGTCTGGGCACACGGAGCCCCTGCCCACCTGAAGGACCAGCTTGCCATAGCCAAGATCCCGTAAAACCTGCAACGGAAAAGGAGGAACCACTTAAGCACAGAGTTTGGACTCAGCCATACTAAATGCAAGATGGTATCGGATGCTCTAAAATGGAGTGAGAAAGACGTGGCCCTTGTAATGTGCCACAATGGGCAGCATTCCTTGCCATTGGCTAGGGCTAATGGGACTTGCAGTCCCACAGCATCCAGAGAGCCATATGAGGCCCATCATCTTTGCTGTAAAAGTTACTTAGCTCACAGATGAGACAGAGGCAGCTTGACCAGGCATTTTCATTTTCCAGGACATGTCCTACATTTCATGTACTTCTGTCCTCCAGGAGGAATTCCAAAATGACTACGAAGCATGAGCTTACATCAGTCTGAAAACACACTGCAGAGATATCTCAGTTTGAGACTGCTTTAACTGCCCAATGCTCAATGCTAGGGAATTCTGGGAACTGTAGTTTATTGTGGCACCAGAGTCCTCTGACAGAGAAGGCTCAAATGTCTTACAAAACTACAGTTCCCAGGATTCCCTAGCACTGAGCCAGGGCAGTTAAAACGGTCTCAAACTGGGTTATTCCTGGCGTGTATTGGGTCTTTGTCAGAGAGAGCTTTGGGGCCACAATAAACTACAATTCCCAGAATTCCCTAACGTTGAACACCATTTTAAGGACTGCAGCTGCATCCTGTGGAATCCTGGGATTTGTAGTTTGGGTGAGGAGGAGTCCCCGGACCTTGTGAAACTACAAATCCCAAGATCCCATAATATGGGGCTGCTGCCCTTAAAGCGGTGTCAAAAACTGCATTGTTTCTACAGCGTAGGTTTAAATAAAGGCACAGCAACCATAGAGTGTAAGGGAGGAGGGTGAAGAACGGCGCCGGAAGTGACGCAACGCTTGGCGTCAGCGGCCTCTTCCGCCCTTCCTTGGGAAGCCGAACCTAAAGGACTCGCCTGCAGAGCTTCTGGGGCCGTGACGGCGGCGACGAGGTCGTCGAAGCTGGTGGTGCCCACGGTCACGAAGGCGGACTTCATGGCGGAGAGAGAAGCCACGCGGCCATAGAGAGCCGAGGGAGAGAGCGGCACGCACTCAACACGGAGGCACTTCCGGTTCAGGAAAAACCAGGAAGCGCCGCTCTAGGACTTGAGATTGCCACGGCGACGGCTGAACTCTATGGAAAATGTAGACACTGCAGAAATAACCCAATTTGAGAGCGCTTTAACTGCCCTGGCTCAGCGCTTGGGAATTCTGGGAAATGTAGTTTTGTGAGCCTTCAAACCAAGCTGCAGGCCTCACCAGAACTACAAATCTCAGGATTCCACAAGATGGAGCCATGGCAGTCAAAGCAGTTGTTGTTATTAATACAGTGGAGATATCAGCCCATATAGTCCTTCAGGGGTTCCTAAACTTTGCTTTTCCAGATGTTTTGGACTTCAGCTCCCAGAATCCTCAACCTTGGCCAATGGCCAGGAATTCTGGGAGCTGGAGTCCAAAGCAGCTGGAGAGCCAAAGTTTGGGAACCACTGTTTGAAAGCATTTTAGTCCAAAGCGGCCAGCTTCCGCAATAAACTACACAAGGAACAATGGTAGCCAATGGGCACAAATGTCTGCCAGTCGGTGGCACAATCTGGAGAAGAAGAAGAATCATTGCCCAGCCCTCAGCCACTGCTTTAGTTCAGACTCTAAAGGAGCAATCCCCAAACTAGGTTGAATATCTTGCATGGACACTACAGGTCCCATCGTCCCCCATCATTGGACATACATTGGGCCCTTGGTCTGCGCTGGGGTTTGGCGCCAGGACATGCCATGGATACCAAAATCCATGGATGGATGCTCAAGGCCCACGAAATGCAACAACGTCATAGTAAAATGGTGTCAAACCAGATCTGATTCCCTTGGGAAAAGGGGGAATATAAATAAATCATATTATTATTATTTCTGCAGTCTCTGAAAAATGCAGAGATCTCTGTGAACGCAGAAGTTCATAACGCTCTCGTTTCTAAAACAAAAGAGAAACCCAGTAATTTTTATTACGCTGAATTTTGTTAATTCTCTTTTTGCGTTCAGCAGCAACCAACCTTCAAACCATAGGTGTCTTACGCGAGAGTAAAGCTTTTCTAGCTAGTTTATCAAATGAAGGAGATCAGGAGTTTATCCCGTGAAACGCTTTTGCACGACGTCGCGTAAAACCCGCCATTAAAGTGGTCACAAAGAAGCATTAACACACACCTTTTCACTTTGGGGAGTTCAGTGACGATGAATTTTCTGATATCACTTTGTGCAATCGTGTGTGATAATCATTTGCGCAATTACTTGCCATTTTCGCTGTATTGTGGGATGCTTTAAATGCGCTTTAATCTCTCTTTAATGTGAAAATTAGCTCCAGTGTGATATAAACCTAAGGTCTATACCACTTCAGGTTGCTCAGGATTTATAAATACAGTGGGACCTTGGTATCTGCTGAGGTTTGGTTCCAGGATTCCCCCATGGATGCCCAAATCAGTGGATGCTCAAGTCCAATTAAATACAATGGCATAGTAAAATGGTGTCCCTTATATAAAATGGATATATATAAAATGGATAACAATGCAAAAGAAAAAGGTACAGTGGGGTGGGTGGCAATGGCAGTGGCCAAAAGGGCACACTGGCCCTCCAGGGTCTGCCATGGCATGTGTGTTTCCTGCTCTTCTGGTTCAGTGCTAGGCCCTGAGAGAAAGCCTGGATCCAGAGCAGCCACAAAGAGCATGCATGCATGCCCAACAGGGTGTCATCCCTCTTCTGGGTGTCACCTGATGCCATCCGCATCCCTTGCACAACCAAGTGACGCCACTGGCTCCGGCCCCAGGCTTTATCCCAGGGACTAGCACTGGGACCAGAGGAGCTTTATCCCAGGGAGAAAACCCCGGGGCTGGAGGAACAAGAAGGACACATGGCATGGTGGAATCTGGAGTGCCAGCGTGTCCTTTTGGCCACTGCCACTGTCCCCCACAATAGCTCCTCTGGCACCAGGTGACACCTGGTATGGGGACCCACTTTCTGCCTCTTAAAAAAGAACAACAGAGCAGGGCAGAGATGCAGCAGAGAATAAAACCTAGCTGACTTTGGGCTTGGTAGCACAGCATGCATCCCTGGGGGACATCCTTTTATGTTCCTTATTGTTTCTGTTTATAAAGAACTTGCCCCAAGGTGCTAATTAACAGCATGTATTACATATACAACACAAATACCATTCTCTCTCTCGCTCCAGTTTGACACCACTTTAACTTCCAAAGCTTAATGCTATGGATTTCTGGGGACTGTAGTTTGTTGAGGCCACTAAAACCCCACACTAGGGAGGCCTTTGGGTTGCCATAAGTCAGAAATGACTTGAAGGCACACAGAAACAAAGCATGCACCAGAAGCGCAAATATCCCAAAGGCACCAGATCCCATCTGATCCTGGAAGCTAAGCAGACTCAGTCCTGGTTAGTGCTTGGATGGGAGACTGTCAATGAACCCTAAGGGCTGGCAGCTCTAATTCAGAGGGAGGAACTGGCAAAACTACCTCTGAGGATGCCTTGCCTAAGAAAACCCTAGGAAATTCATGGGGTCACCATAAGTTGGACAGGTGACTTGTATAATAATCTTGGACCAAATTGGGAACCTTTGACCTTCCAGATGTTTTGAGCCATGGCCATCCTTGACCATTGGCCACACGATGTGAGGCTTCCCAGATCTGAAGTCCATGGAGGGCCAAAGGTTGCAAACCTCTGCCTTAGATGATCCCATAAGAAAGAAGCTTCATCTACTTTGGTCTCTTTCTCTTTTTTCCAAGCTCCTGTCATAAAGAGTACCAGGAGATGGTCTCCGTGGATTTAACTGGCACAAATGAGCACCAATTACAGAGTTTACTCTCCATTGGGGTTTGGGCAATCGTTTTGTCTAATTATGGTGCACATTTGCACACTGAAAAAAGCCGTCCTCCTTTAAAGAACAAATCCCCCCAGGAAATCCTAAAAACCTTGAATGCCAATTATAAAACACTCCCCTTGCATTCCATACAGAGGAAACGTATGCCCCTAACCCTTATCTACACTTAAATCGTGTGTGCATAAGCAGATCAAACAGAAAATCAAATGAAAGGAACCGGTTGACGTGAGATGGCTTCATCTACTGTGGTTTCACTCTCTTTATTGGGGGTCTTGATTCAGTAATGTATCATGGATATTGTGGCTTGGAAAAGACCAAGGGCTTTTGTATCTGATGGAAATGTTGGCTAGGAAGAAATGAACCCAGTGTTCGAGAGAAATAATCTTGTGTACACAAGCGTAAGGCCTGTCCCCCCTGCAGCAACTCAAATTGAATGTTAGTGCAAATCCTTCCAGCAAGCGGTTGCATAAGTCATTGGATGATTCATTGCAACAACCTTCCTCCAAATAGGACAATAATAATAATAATAATAATAATAATAATAATAATTATTATTATTATTATTATTATTATTATTATTATTATTATTATTATTACCAGATAGTTAGAACTGCAGTTTCCAGAATCCCTGACCCTCAACTGCGTTGGCTGAGGCTTCTAGGAGCTGATGTCCGGATCCAGTCTGGGGACTTCCATGGAGGAGAAGGCATCTCAGAAGACCCTGAAGGCTCCATCCCTGGTTCTAGAGCAAGGTTGCTTTGGTCTGGTCTCCTTGGAGTAGATGGCTAACCTTGTAGACTATGAGCAGCCCAAGGTGAGCCATCCATGCCATCATGCCAAGCCTAGTGGCTGAAGACATCTTCCATTCTTTCCAGAGGTTATCCCTGGATATTAGCACAAAGCCTCTTTAACTTGCATGTATCTTCTGATGGACTGAAGCTTTGCCCAGGCATCTTTTTAACAGAGTGCATAAAACATTAGTCATTTCCAGACCACTGCTAGAACAACCTGATTTTTAAACATGCTTTCATACCAGATGCATACATTTATCACCCCTCAGAGCTGCATCTAGCAGGAGTAGGGTACATGTATGCATCTGCACATACATACACATAATTTAGACCTAAGAGCTGCACATCATGCCTTGTTGGGCTCTGTAGGTGTCCCCCAGATCTCAAGTTGTGCCCCTCACTTTAGAGATTTACCTTAGGCTTTGAAACCTGAATGACGTACCCAAAGTGTGATGCAAACCTCAGGTTGGATCTACATGGCAGAACTGATGCAGGTTGACACCACTTTAACTAACTGCCATGGCTCAATGCAATGGGGCTCTGGGGTCTGTTTCTAGCACCCTGGAACAAGACCAATCCTGTTATTATGTCACATTTTTCTCGCGTACTCGAAATTCCCCCAAACTACGAGGTGAAAGAAGATAAAGCCACACCAAGGAAACTTCGCACGGTGCATTTATGCCTGTGGGCACATGTTTAAAACCACCTTACTATTTCTAATACATTAGATGAATACATTCTTGTTACTGTTACAGTCAAGGGAGTAGGTGCCGTGGCTAATTTTAGCCATGGATTCGAGTTTGGGGAATTGGCGCTTTCAAGGTTCATAGAGAGGGGGGAATTGGCGCACGAACGTTGCGCAGTAGAATTCCCCTCTGGAGTTTTATTTCTAGGCTAAATTGCAAGATGGAGCTGAGGTTAGTTCTTCTCTCCAAACTCCTCTATGCTGAGAAACAGTGACCCTGACACACTTATTTCCTTCCAAGAAAAATAGTTCGAGGACTTCTAACTTCGAAATGATAATCAGTGATATTGGGTTACCAATATTGTTATTTATGCAGAGGTCTATCTACACAGAGTTGTTGTAAAGCAAAAACTATGGATTCACAGGGCTAGTCCTACCAGCCTGCAGCCAACCTTTTCATTTAGGACCTCTCTGTTTTTAAAACAAGCCTTCCCCATTTTCAAATGTTTCTTTAAATACCGTCACTTGGATTTCATTTTTCAACACCATTTTGGCCTAATAAAGAGGGCTGCATCTGCACTGCAGAATTAATGCAGTTCCATGTCGCTTTAACTGCCATGGCTCAATGCTATGGACTGCTGGGATTTGTAGTTTTGTGAGATATTTAAATTTCTCTGTCAGAGAGCCCCAGTGCGATGCCAAACTACAAATGCCAGGATTCCATAGGATGCACAACAGTTAAAGCGGTGTCAAAGTGAGTTAATTCCATGGTGTGGAAGCAGCTGAAGCCTGTGAGCTTTGAAAGCTAAGGCAATGAACTGGGTATCTATTTGGTTGGCTGAAATCCAAAACACTGGGATGGCCAAAGTTTCCTCAACTGTAGTCCAGAAGATCTGAGGTCCTTTTGGATTCCTTACCTGCTGGATTCCTAACCAAGTTTCACTTTATTTTACTACTCTTCCCCCCCCCCCCCTCCTCCCATGGGCACCGGTGGAAATGATCCCAAACTTGGGTGGAAAAAATGACTCCTTGCACTACAAGTCCCTGAATCTCCCAGGATTCTGAGAGTTGTAGTCCCCAGAAAGGAACACTTCCAAACTCTGAACCTGATCTGATGGATCTGGCGAATTACTGCCTAGAAGAAAAAGCATCCACCAATAAGTCCCATGTCCACCCCAGTTAATCCAGGGAACAACATCCTGATCAATGAAGATCCATCCTTCAGTCCATGTCCATTTCAATGGGGACCAGTTTGTACAAATGGGGACCAGTTCCTGTGGTCCAAGTGAGCAGGTAAGCCATGCCAGATATGTGAGATCCATGCCTGGAAGAGACTCTCAGACTGAAACGTTATATGTTTGCTTTACTGGCAGCAAACTGATATCATCATCATCATCATCAGTGGCAAACCTGCTGGAAAGCAAGGCTCTAGAACTGAGTTTCTTTCATGGCATGTGCCACTCTGTCTATCAGTATGTACAGACTCTCTTGGGACTCACCAATGAGTTAAAAATGTCTTATCATTCAGCTCCTGGATTATGCACCAAGAGAGAGAGATCATTTGTTAAAAGGTTGAGTCTGTATCACATCATCCAGACTGATGCATGGGTTGCTTCCACAACCTCCAATGCTCAACCTCAATGGCTTTGGTGGATGCGCCACCTGCTTCTCTTCACTTCTAGAAAGTCTTCCAAGAGACCTCCATTTTATTTCTGAAATCAAACAAATGTAGGCCTTCTGAGATACTTTTGAAATCATGCAAAGCTCAGACTTGCACAGTTCTGGAGCATTGCCCAGGATCTCAGAGAACTCCTGTCAATCAGAGCGATCAGTACTGACAGAATAAGGCAAGATTGTGTGTTCATGTGTCCGATGGTGGGTTGCAACCAGACACCAAAGCGCATGTTATTTGCAGCTCCTAGTAGCTGGCTAAACTTGTTGGGCATTTGCTTCCCTTCTCAAGGCAAATCAGATCCATTAAGACCTAGCCAGACTTCCACAAAGACAAAGGTCTCTTCCGTTTCCACGTTCTGCTGAATACAACGAGTTTCTTCGCCATCATAGATGTCTTCTGCGCAGCCAGTCGCTCCCGATCCCTAAGGGGTGGGGATCCTGCCGTGCATTTCGACATCCGTGAACTGTTGGGTGTTCTCTGTGCTTTCGGGAGACGTAGTGATGGGGGAGATGACGTGCTTCAATCTCAGGAGCATCGTGAACAGGAGGATGAGCAGGATGGCCAGCAGCGTGAGGAACAACCCAACGTACAGGTACAAGTTGGAGTATTTATCGGCGGCGGTCACTTCCGTAGCCAGGGTGGGGGGCGGGTGGGCACGGCCGGTAAGATTTCCACGGTATCTGAAGTAGGCCTCAGTCATTGCTTATTTAGGTCATGTCCATTGTCTCTGTGGAGTTGTCCTTCTGCAACAAGGCTCTCCAGAGGATCCTCGGGAGGCAATTTATGTCTCAGCGTCGGACGGTTCCTCCAAGATCTTGACCTCCTTCCCTCGCGTAGGAAAGTAGTTCTCATTAGAGAAATCCGTCACGTCTCTTTGCCCAGCAAAGTGGCAGCACCAGTCAATCCAACTCCATAGGATTTATGTCATTTTATTTACCTGAAATCTCTCTTGGGTAAAAAACAAGATATGTCTGTCCTCTTCTGGAAAAAGAAATGCATCCGAGGTCAGAAGTGAATTTCCTGCCAACGGCGTTGCGCAACGGACCGCGTACCCACCACTTCTCTCAGCTAAAGTCTGGTTGGATTTAATTCTGGAGACGGCCTGTTGTTTTCATCTAGACAGGGAACATATTGGAAAGAGAGGCCTTTCTCACTTCCCACCTTCAATTGACCCACTTTTCAGAAGAATCGGGACACGTGCTCTTTCTGAAAAGGAAAAAGAAAGAGTCAGCGACGGCGAACAGCACTATTTAGCAAAGCTGCGCTGTTGTCTTTTGAAAGCAGGGTCTCTTAAATAACGGTGACTTTCATGTGTCTGTGGCGCAGGGTGACAAAACTGCTCTGGGGTTTAGTGCGAACTTTAAAAGAGCGATCCAAGGGGCTAAAACTCTTTTGGAGATCCCATGGCTGCAGTCCTATGCCTCCTTACCCAGGATTAAACCCCATTCAACTCTATAGGAATTTTTAAATACCTGCTTGTGTTTGGGCCTTTATATTTTATTTTTCTATTCATATCTGAACAGAATTACAATTGCATATGATCCAGTAATCTCTATATAAACAGTATTAAAGCCAACAATATTCATAAGTCAGTCATTATATATAAACATAACATATTATCATTTCTTAGAATTGGTATACTGAACTCAGGAAGGGAAAACACAAAAATAGTCTAGATGCCTTGAAAGGACATTTGAATGGGACATTTTGGAGCAAAGGCATATTCTTGTTAAGAAATATAATCCCAGTATTTATAAAGCATTTGTATCTTTTTGTACTTAAAACAGAACTCAAAGCAATACTTGTTTAATATAAGTGAGAAAACAGGAATGGAAACGTGAATACTGGAGTACACTGGAGTTTCATGTTTGGGCTCCTGCATTCAAAGCTTGCCAAAGTTACTTTTGGGGACTAGAAATGCCATAATCCATAATCTCCCAGGCTTCAGGGCCACTAATTGTGTTTTATTTAACAAGAGGAGTTATAATTACAAATAATAATAATAATAATAACTTTTCCAAAAGCTGGAAAATATATGTTGCGGACATTGCTTCTAAAAATCCAGCCACGTGATGTTAAGAAAGTCATTAACCTGGAGTTCAAGGGGAACAATAATCAATTATGAACCAAGCGCTCCAACTTAATGAGCCTTTGCCAGGGCTTTCTAAAGAAATGGAAGCGATTAAGGAATGGAGATAATTAAAATGATGGGAAGAGTAGCATGGATGCCTATGGTCTTACCGCTGCTTGGTTATGTATGGATGCAGCACAGATCTTGGAAAAGTTCCTTCTTTTGGACTGTATCTTTTGGAACTCCTTCCTAGGCAATACAGATTGAGTATCGCTTATCTAAAATGCTTGGGGCCAGAAGCATTTGGGAGTTGGGATTTTTCTTTCCAGATTTTGGAATACACAACTAGTGTAGTATGTGCCTATAGTGTATTTGCAAGGCTAGAGAGAGAAGCAAGGCTGGAGAAAGATGCAAGGATCTGTGAAATGGCGGCAGGCATGGATGTGCGCTGAGCACTATGCTTGGATCCCCACCATTTCACACATCCTTAATCTGTTCCTAGCCTCGGGTCTTTTTGCCCCCAGCTGCCCTCTTCCACTTTCAACATGGCAGAGGCACTCCTACTTGTTTGTCTCTCTCCAACCTTGTGTTCTGTTTGTTCACTACTTGTGTTGTGTATGAGACACAAGGCTGGAGAGAGATTTTCGACAGAGATGGATGCTGAAGCAAGCAGCTGGTGATAAAAAAGGTGTACAGTTGGCCCTCAATTTTCAAGGGGAATCTGTTCTGGACCCCACCACAAAAACGGAGAATCACTGATATTCAAGCCCCATAGGCTTGAACAGGGCATGTGTCCATGAGCGCATGCAGGGAGCGCCCCATTGAAATTAATGGCAGTCGCCCCTCCGTGAATATTCAAGACGCAGATCTCAGGTTTGCGAGAAAGGAGGGGCGATTGTATTGTCATTCTTAGGGTGCATCTACACTGTAGAAATAACGCAGTCTAACACCACTATAGCTGCTCTAGCTCCATCCTATGGAATCCTGGCATATGAAGTTTTGCTAGGTGCTGGTTTAGATGATTTGGGGGTGACCTTCAATTCACTTTGGATTAAGTTTTTTTGAGCTTTGGGCTTGTCTTGGGGGCCTCAAGCAAGAGGGTTAGAAGATGCATGGAGCCTAGGACCCACATGTTCCCCACCTCTGCTATATAGGGAAACATACACAGATGGAGAATTGGGCTCCCTGGGCACTAAGGTTGAATAACATAACTCTGCTATAGCTAGGCAACTCAGGTAAACATCCTTGTTCAGCAACAGGCAACAGCGGACAGGTTGCCTGCCTTGGCTGTCCCAAAGTGGAGTTTAAAAAGGAAATAGCATCCTTTTCAATGGGATTGCTGACCAGGGTTGACCCAAAGTGCTGCCTGAGACAAGAGCAGAGAACGGTGCCATCTACACATGCCACCCTAATGTGAAGCTGAAGGCTTTCACGGCCAGCATCCATACTTTTTGATGAGCTTTTCGGTCTGTGTGGCTATGTTCTAGAAAAGTTTCTTCCCAACGTTTTGCCGGCATCTGTGGCTGGCATCTTCAGAGAATGGTGAAACATCAGGAATAAACTCTTCTAGGACATGGCCACCCTAAATCTGCCACCTGAGGCAGCTGCTTCGCTTTGCAAACCGTCCCGGTCACCAACTTCTTTCAGAAGTTTCACTAGCTCCGAAATGAGACAGTTTGTTAGCAGAGTAATGAGAGCAATGCAGTATCACTACAGGGCTATACTCTCTGACTTTAGTTGGAAAGCTTCAGCGAAACAATCACACATTGCAAAATGTGTAGGATTTCAAACACCTCCTAAACCATCCCATGTGGCTATAATCTCCCACTGAGCCATAGCTGGCTTAATAGCATTCAGAATCTCTTCCATTCCCTTTAAAAACACCCACCCACCTGCCCTGAAAACAGATACCTTAATGCATGCTTTTAAGAAATCTGTTAGGAATATTAGTTTTCCTCCTTGCAGTGACAGATGGCCCTGTTTTTTCTTTCTTTCATTAAAACAGAGAAAGCGCACCATGAGCATCACCAGCACAAGCGGAGATGAAAACAAGTCGATTTCGAGATGCACAAATCATTACCTTTCATCAGAAATCTGACCAGAGAAGATGCAGACCCTCCAGGCTATTGCTTGGTAGGTACCTGCGGCGAAGAAGAAGGTTTTGTCCAAAAAGCATCCCCTTCCAACATTTCGGATGCTCTGGAGGAGACAAATGACTGTCTGGCTTCTGGAGATGGGAGATTTTGGTTTTCCTAATAAGAGAACACAGTTGGAGTCCACTTTCTGACTGCTTCCTTGGGATGCCAGGGTTTCTGCATTGTGGCAGGCTCTGAGACAGAGAGAGACAGAGAGAGAGATAGAGGCTTGGCTTATTTCTTAGGCACTGATGTCCAGCTTTCCTAAGGCTGCGGATGTGAATCCTCTTTCCAAGCTAAAATAGCAAGGAGGTACATCCATCCATCTCCTGGGCAAAGGGATCTAAGAGAGCTGCGGATGCCAGCTGGCTTTCTCCTCTTTCCTCTGTTGCAAGCAGACAGACTGGGCTGCTGAGAGAGGCTTCTCTCTACAGGAGGGAGACAATGAGAGGAAGAGAAAAGAAGGCTGACAGCAAGACTATTCCCAAAGTTTCTACAAGCCTCTGTGTTTTTCTTTAACTCTTTCTGCACCAGAGTCTAAAAAGTCCACCCATTTCAATTCTAGGCAGCCAGGCCCAAAGGTAAGATTTAGGATGTCCTGAATTGCTATTTGCCTTCAAGTCATTTCCAACTTATGGAGACCCCCAAGGGGGTTTTCTTGGCAAGATTTGTTCAGAGGAGGTTTGCCATGGCTTCCCCTGAGGCTGAGAGAGTGTGACTTGCCCAAGGCAACCCAATGGGTTTCATGGCCGAACTGGGAATCAAACCCTGGTCTCCAGCACTCAAACCACTATGCCACACTGGCTGAACTGGCACAACTTTGAAGAAGCCAGGCAACTAGCTAAGGCTGCTGGGAGTTTCAATCTGACAACATCTTTGTGAGTCCCATCCCAAAGTCACATTGTGATTTAAGCCATAATAATAAATGTACATGGAATGCCCCACCCTTACGATTTTTGGTTCATAAGGAAAGATGGAAGACCCGAAGCCCAAGTACAGAGCCCCTACATCCCCCCAAGACCTTGCTGGGTTAACAGAGTAAATATTATTTTATATCAATATGACTTATTCATTGGATTTATACTCCGCCTTTCTCCTGGGAAGAGGCTGCTTTACCACTTTTGATCTCAGTTTGCAGCAATTGAAATAAGCTGGGGACAAAGGAGGAGGAGAGAGAAACAGGGACGTTTTAAAAGCAGCTGAAAAAGTGGGAAGGCAGGGGATTAATCAGGATTGTCCTTGCCAAATTGGAGAGTATGAAATATTACACTCTTCTCTCTTTCATCACACAGATTTCTCAGGGGATTGCAAAGCAATATAACCAGGTGCATGCACCTGTATTCCTTATTTTTTGGACAGTTCATTTCCTTTCCAATGCACCCAGCCACAGATTTCACCCACCGATATATATATATATATATATATATATATATATATATATATATATTCCGTACTTAACTGAGATGCCCATACAGCCCCTGGGTCTTCCCTCATCCGCTGCAAAAGTGTTGTTGTTAAGGGCTCTCCTTGCCAAACTGACCTGCATGTGTGGGTGTCTGTGTGCGCGATGGAGAGGCCTCCTTGGCTAATGAGAATGCTGCGTGTTGCGCTCTCTCAAGTGAGAATCACAAGGTTCCAAAACACTTTTATCCTCAGAGCTGCAAAATGTGTCGGTGAGCTCCGAAGTAAACAAGCTGTGCTGTTATTTGGCAGAGCGGCAAGCAAGGAAAATCCCATGGGCTCAGAAACCAGGCTGGAACTGGGAGATAAGTAGATATATTTTCCCCATGTTCAGATGACCAATGCATGCAAACAGAGGGAGACATTGATACTGGACAGGTCAAAATGACGTTTTGATTGTCTTACCCTTCAACTGCCCCAATTTGGCAGGGTTCACTGCAATTAATCCTCTGCCATCCCACTTTTTCCACCTGCATTTAAAATGTCCCGGTTTCTCTCTCCTCCTCCCCACTTTCCCCCTGAGTTCAATTGCAGCAAACCGACTTCAAAGTGCAAAAGTCGGAGCTTATCACTTGGCTTTTAAATTCGGCTTACCTCTATCCGGCTTAAAGCTTAATTCAGGTGGCATCCCGATGTTATCAGAAGGTTTTTGCCGCTGAATTTGTTGTCCAGAATCAACTCCATGTGGCTCTTTTCAGATCCAGGATTTTTCTGGCTTAAGAAAATGACCCGGGTTATATTCAGGCAGCAAATTCGGCAGCAAACGGCTTCTGATAACATCGGGATGCTGCCCAAATTAAGCCGTAAGCCAGATAGAGGTAAACTGAATTTAAAAGCCAAGAGATAAGCAACGTTGTTTGCGTTCAGTTTGCACAAAAGGGAGGAGAGGAATGGAGGGCTTGGAATGCTGCCTTCACAGTAGGCTCAGGCAAAAGCAAACAGCTGCAACCTCTTCTAGCTGATCTCTCCTCCTTTGTCACTTATGTTCTATATTTATTGATTGGATTTCTATTCTGCCTTTCTCCCAAAATGGGACTTGGAAATCTGTGGTGGGGTGACCACCATTAACAGCACTGTTCAGAGGAGGTTTGCCATTGCCATCCTCTGAGGCTGAGAGAGTGTGACTTGCCCAAGGTCACCCAGTGGGTTTCGTGGCTGAGTGGGGATTTGAACCCTAGTCTCCAGAGTCGTAGCCCAACACTCAAACCACGATCCCAAACTGGGGCCTTAATATAAGGGATATCCCTTATTTGAGGACTAAAGAGTGTGTTTCTTCTAGGGCCGGCTTGTTGTTTTGTGCCTTCGAGTTACTTCTGACTTATGGTGACACTAAGGTGAACTTATCATGGGATTTTTCTTGGCAAGATTTGTTCAGAGGAGGGAGATTTGCCTTTCTCAGCCTGATCTGACTCAATACAAAAGTTCTTTGAAGGAGAAATGTTGCAACCGATTGATGTTGTTTCTTTATACAGTGGACTCTTGGTATCTGCTGGGGTTTTGGTTCTAGGACCCTTATGGATAACAAAACATACAGATGCTCAAGTCCCATTAAATACAATGGCTTGGTAAAACAGTGCCCCTTATATAAAATGGCAAAATCAAGATTTGCTTTTTGGAGATATATATATATATATATATATATATATATAATGTTTTCCAGCCATGGTTGTTTGAATCTGTGGATACAGAATCTGTGGATATGGAGGGCCGACATTACAGAGATACTTCAGTCATCAAAGTACAGGGCTTTGGTTTCGGACCTTTGTAAGTTGCTCTGTGCATCCCTCTTGGGTGAAGAGTGGCACAAAAGAAAAGGGTTCAAACACACAAAAAAACAAAGACAATAAGCATTTCCGAAGCTCAGCTTCCAGTGTATCCCTGAGATGGGATGGGCATTATATGTATATAGTAAATATACATATTTGGTAGCAGCGCATAAGGAATTTTTGCTTGGGATGTCTTTGGCCGGAGTTCCCATATTGTTCGTTCATCTCTCAGTTTTCATTGTCAATTATTCCATTTTTAAAGACTCCCCCCCCCCTCCAGACCTTAACTAATGGCAACCAGCGTTTTCAAGACCGGACCAGTTTCAGACCTGCTCTGTTTCCTGCGTCCTTCAGTGTGACCCATTGATCAACCCAGAACTGATGTCAAACCATCCAAGAAACATTTCGGGGAAAAGCCTGGCCTTTGACTATCTCATTGTCCTGGAATCATGAGGCTGGATTGACTCTGGATGAAGCTTACAGTGATCCTTTCTTTTTCTATTTTGCTTGAGTCACTTCTGGCAAACAGCATATGATTTTTATTCTGAATATGCCTTTATATCCAGACTACAAAAGGAGTGACGTCGAAGAACAAGCGCTGAATATTTCATCCGGAGGGCATGCTGATACAGAATAGACAATGGTTGGATGCAATGGAAGAGACCTTTTCCTTTGGGGACTTCCATGCAATCATCCCTAGTTTCTTCAGATACTTCTACATTCAAGAGACTCTACCTCTTCTTGCTGCCCCCGTTATTTTCTCAATTTATTGAATGCCTTTGCATATCCCTTCCCCAGAGTCCTTCGAAAAATGAACTTGTGTCAGGACTAACAATGAGCCCCATGTTCCCCAGCTACTAATTCTGGACAACCTTCATGGGTTTCCAGCCACATCTGCTCCTCATGTGATATCCGCATAATGGGAGGATATTTTTAAATAGAAAAAGAAAGCCCTCCAGGCTTCTCTTTGCCTCTTCGTCATGCCATGATGAAGGCTAAACATAGACGCTTTGATGGAGCTCTGGCCAAACAATGCCTCCTCATTTTAGTCCCATGAATGAGACCTTGACTTTCTGGCCAGGAGATCCATATGTAAATGCATGCGGAGCTATGCTGAACTATGGGAAGACGAAGGCTTTCACGGCCAGCATCCATAGTTTTGTGTGGGTTTTTCGGGCGATGTGGCCATGTTCTAGAAGAGTTTCTCCCTGACGTTTCGCCAGCATCTGTGCCTGGCAACTTCATCTTTGCCAGCCACAGATGCTGGTGAAACATCAGGAATAAACTCTCCTAGAACATGGCCACATCGCCCGAAAAACCCACACAAAACTATGCTGAACAGTTCACCACGTAAAGTTCAGTGTTGGACGTAAGAACATTATTCATGCTCCCTCCGCTGAAGAAGTGGCAAGGGGCAGTGGATCCGCTCCAAGTTTTTGCCCAAACTACATTTATTCATTGATTTTAAAGGATTTGTTGCATTAGGTAGAGATACATATTTACATCATCTGACTGCATAGTCAAGTACATATTCTTATTCTTATTTCTATTCATATTCTTATTTGCAATGACTTCAATGCCATTTATTCCATTTTTCCATATTACAATTCCCTTCTGTTTTTGCATACTTCTGCCTTTTATATATATTTTTTTATTTCTTGTGTCACTTATCTATCATCATTTACTTATTACTTCTCTCCCACCCTTTTTTGTATTAAATTTCTCTACCTTCTGCTTCTTACACTCTTCTTTCCCTTTCTTCCTTCTTCCTTCTTTGCACCTCTACTTTTCCTTCATTCCAATTACTCCGTCTCCTTTATCCTCTCTATATCTCCCCATACCTTCTTTTCATGTTCCCTTACTTTCTCTACACTAAACTTCCTATCTTTACCTATCTTATCAACTTCACTTGCCTTCTCATATGCTTTTTAAGTTTTAATTCAAACTTTAAAGACATGGTCTAAGGTTGCATCCGCATGGCAGAAACAGTCCAGTTTGACACCATTTTAAACTGCCACGGCTCCGTGCCAAATCCATTCCTTTCCTTTCCTTCTTTTCATCCCCAACACATGGCTCTCTGTTTTTATTTTTAGCTCCCCGATCATCACAAAGGTTTCTTTTTTCCAACTTGGCCGCTGTATGGATAAGACATTTAATAAATAAATAAATAAAAAATTAATGGAAGCTCTGTTAATGGCAACATTTTTGGCCTCGACAGGATTTGTTTCATGTGTTGCTTTTTGTTCGCGGATGCTTTGGGCTCTTCAACAGCTTCAAAATATCCTTCCTGTTCGTGACCTTGACTGCAAAAGTGGTACTTTGAAAAGCCAAATAGAACAGCAATGAATATCTAAGGCCCAGGAGTGGATATTTTTGACCGTCTTTTCCCCAAGCTCTGCACCATCATCCATTAAAAAATGACTGTAAACAGTATCACGCGATGCTGTTATTGTGCTATTATTCCACTTGAACGGCTATGGCTCCCTTCTGTGGAATCCTGGGATTTGTATTTTAGGGAGAGGCATTTAGCATTCTCAGCCAGAGAGCTCTTAGGCCTCCCTAAACTACAAACCCCAGAATGCCTCAGGAGGCAGCCGTGGTAGTTAAAGTGGAATAATAGTGCTAAAAAGGTGTAGCGTGATATGGTCCGTTAGACAAGTGCCAACATCGACACTGTTGTGATTGTTGGGTTGAGAATAGTAGTGTGGCCTGTAAGCCATATGTAACTCCTGAACCTTTTTCTGGTCCAAGAAGCCACCCACCTGTTTCCCAAAGGACCCCAACCTACAATTTTCATGATATTCTGGGGGCAGCCCAGAGTATCCTGGCCCCTGAGCTGCCCTGACCTCTCCACATTAATTCAGGCCCTCTGTTCTCATACTGGGCAGCCGTTCAAGCACATGCCCTGCTGTGCAACCACCATGCCAACCGCCACAGTACATCACTTCCATTGATGCATTAAGTCTTTTTATCCATGTCTCAAGTCTCTACCTCATAGTCTCAAGTCAAACTGCTGGTAGGGGAGGCACAAAACTGCAGATGGAGCAGTTGCACTCTGCATGGGCCATGCAGGATCTTGGCTCTTTTGTCCTTAAGTAAGCAGTGGCCAGAGGGAGAGAAAGGTGTAGGCAAAATCTGTGCATTGACTAGGGAACAAAATCCAGACGCAATGCCATTGGGAGACTTCTGTTATGTCTTCCACATCTTGTGCAGTTTGGATCCAGTTCACATCTGTACATTTGCCAGGGAACAAAATCCAGACACGAAAGCTGTTTGGAGATCTTGGTTGGGTCTTCCACATCTTGTGCAGTTTGGATCCAGTTCAGATCTGTGCATTGGCCAGGGAACAAAATTTGGACACAAAAACCATTTGGAGATCTCCATTGGGTCTTCCACATTTGTTCAGTTTGGACCTACTTCAGAACTGTCCATTGGCCAGGGAACAAAATCCGCACACAAAAGCCATTGGGAAATCTTACTTGAGTCTTCCACAGATTGTGCAGTTTGGATCCAGTTCAAAATTGCACATTGGACAGGGGACAAAATTTGGACACAAAAATCATTGGGAGACCTTCCTTGGGTCTTCTACATCTTGTGTAGATTGGACCTAGCTCAGATCTGTGCTTTAACCAGGGGATAAAATCTGGACACAAAAGTCATTAGGAGATCTTCTTTGGACCTTCCACATCTTGTACATTTTGGACCCAGTTCAAATCTTTGCAATGTGTAGAAAGGCTGTTATTGGTCTCAGGGCCCTCCCAACCACTTTCTACAACCAGGCAGCACCCAAACATAGTGCTAGTTGACTTGGGAATTGTAACTGTGAGTTACATGTGCCGGGTCGCTACGCAGCGGGCCAAAACTCCAGAGGCTGGTGCTGTGAGCCAAAGGGATGCTCAGAGCAAGACACTGCAAGCTGTCCAGGTAAGCAGCTCAGCAGCAGCATTCAGAGCATTAAGTGACCTTAATGTTCAGGGTTCTTTCCTAGGAGAAAGTTTTAATTCATGAGGGGTCTCAGCAGGGAATAAGAAATATCACTGACCAAAAAAGAGTGAATTAAAGGTCATGCTTTGATAACAAGACTTTGCCTGCAGCCATCTAGCACCTCTGTCTTTTTGCACATGCAAATTTATCATAGCAATATTATGTTAACCAATGGTTCCCAACCTTGTTGATGCTCCACACCGCTCAGAAATTACAATGAGATCCAGAATCCATAAAACAGGGATACTTTTATTCGCCCAAACAAACTGCGTAAAATACCGAATAAATATCACTGTTTTGTGGATTCTGGATGTTATTGTACTTTGCAGTTTGGCCAACACGGCTACCCCTAAATACATGACCCCTAGACTATGTTTCATTAATGTTTTCACCCTCTATAAAAGTAATATAACATTTGAAGATGGAGACGTCTTAATTTCTAATTTTTGAGCCACAAATCGAACCCCATACGATGCTGCGAGTGAAGCATTAAACCCGGTGCATAAAATGCAAATTTAAATTAATTAAGTGAAGACTTGTGACACGAGGGGACACAAGCCACTCTTTGTCACCCTCCTAAAATTCCATCTTCTGGGGTTGCAGGCATCCCAAGTCGGGAAGCCCTGCCAAAGCCAACCGGGGCTGTTGATGAGTAGACAGAGGAAAGATCGTTTCTCTTTCTTTTCACTAGGTGGCAACATTCAACAGAAGTACAACAAGGATATAGATTTTTTAAAAGAAAAATTGGAAGCAAGATTCACATTTTATCCCGAAGAATGCAAACTGTCATGGACTGCCCTGGGCCTGACTTAGAGGCACAGTCAGAGGACTTGGGGGATACAGATGGGGAGAAAGGAGCACTGAGACACTACCCTTTTCTGTGCCACACGGAGCCTGCAGCAACCAAACGGTGAGGCCTCTGGGAGCCCTAAAAAGAACCACACCGGGCACCATTTCCACCCTCACGTGCAATGATGATGTCCCTGAGGCCTTGCACCATTTGGATGCTGTGCCATGCATATGTCATCATGGCGGCCCCTGTGTGGATGGGGGCGAGCCATTATGGAGTGGTAGGGCTCAGGAGCGTGCGGACATCCCACTCTCCCGAGCCCTAAAATCAGCCCTAGGTTGGTGCTTTGCACCAGTCTGTACCAGGCCTCAGACTCTGAAGCCATGGAGGAGGCTGAGACAGGGACAGATCTGGGGCTGCCTGGATCTTCGGTCCCAGAGAAGTCTCAGGAAGCTGCAGAGGGAGAAACAGACTCTATGGACTCTAGGCTGCAAGTGCCAGGACCTGTGGAGCGAAGGCAGGTCAAGGAGTCTTTGAGGCATTCTTCCAGGCTAGAAGCCAAGAGGAGAACTACCATAATAGGTTTCATCTGAGAGAAGCAGAGGCCTTTTAAAAGACCTCCAGCTGCAGAGGTTTTTTGCAGCTGGCAACCAGTCTTGCAGCCTTGTTGTTCTTTTCTCTTTGATTCATGGCTCTGGTTATCTCACTGCTGGACTTGCCTTGTGACTATGCTCTTGCCTCTGCCATTTGCAGTGACTGACTGACTGGTATTGTGTGACCTTTGGAGTATTCCTTGGTACATTCCCCTGCTGTGCTGCCCTCAGTAGAGGTAAGCAGGACACAAACTTCTAGAATTCAAATCTAGCTTGGAAAGGACTGCATCAGGGCCTCAGTTCACTTGCTCAGTGTCAAATCTGTCTTGCTTGGGTACAATGGGGGGGCCTGTTTCTGCACAGAAAACATGCTTTCTGCATAGGAAACATCTTTTCTGTTCAGAAAACAGTTGCAAAACAACTGGAACCAAAAACAAAACATACCCACATGCATTTCTCACTAGAATAATTCCTCTGCAGCACCTTGGGATGTTCAAATATGGGGAGAATACTGCAGAGAAATAGTTGTTTTCTGTTGCAGAAGGGAGAAACCTACTGCAATTGTCCTCATATGCAAGGATTAAATAATGGAGGATTTGTGTGCCCAATATAGCCAAGGTTATGGTGTCATCTAGTGTTATGAGGGTGAAATTGCCACTTTTGTTAATGGGTTTTTTAAAGCAGCATTCGTCAAATTAAAAACATTAAAGCAAATGAATTCTGCATCCTCCCCTCCCTCCTCTCAGAAGAGACTCCTTACTTCATTATAGCCCAGCAATCCTCCTAAAAATGAAAAAGGAATGTATCAGCCATAAAAGTCTAATATATTTCCTAGCGAATTGCTCACTCAGCATTGAACATGTGGATAGAAAGGTGACCATTGCTGTGTGAAGAAGCATGTATTCCTTGCCTCCATTGCTGATGGTTTGCTTCTAGTCCTGTGAAGCGTGGCATGTTTATGTCTTCTTTGCATGGCATGCGTTGGTTACTGGACATGCAAATAGATCTGAGAAGTAGATGAGAATTGGTCTAATAAATTTTGATGTCTAAAAGATGTCCCTATAGCAGAGAAAGCAATAGGGTTACTAGAAAAGGACTTGAGATTTCAAAACAGAGATATTCTTTTGTGTTTCTTAGGGTTATGCATGCCCTTTGTAGGGATGTAATACTTGGAAAAACATAGTTTTTGACCATTTTGCAAATATATTTTTTCATATTCTTCCCATCCCTAATCCTTACCCCTGAGAGCAGCAAGTGTCAGGGAAAGCAAGTTATAACAGGGGAAGCTGTAACAGTGAATCAAACTAGTCCAGGCCATAACCCAGGTAATCCAGGGAGTTGAATGAAAGAATTTAACCAGAATTAAAGGAAGATGCAGTAGCAAGGTCTCAGCTGTCCCAGAATCCATCCAAAAAAAGCTAGCAATCCCAATAACCAAAGTCAAAAGGAAAACACAGTGGCTGGACAGAATATGAACAGACAGGGAGACATGATGCCAATGTGAGAAATCCTGCAAGTCCTGCAAGTCATCACTGTGTGGCACTGCTCTCTTCTTAGATAAGAATAGACCTCAACGTTATCGGAAAAAATCGATGGAGGCGGAAGAGACACTTGGAGAAACAGTTCCCAACCTTTGGTCTCTCAGATGTTTTAGACAAAATTCCCCTAGATCTCTGGACCTTCACCATGCTAGGACTTCTGGAGTTGGAATGCAACCTGTTGTCCCACTTTTCTAGTTGCTTTAAACGGTTCCATTTCTCCCCTTTGTCCTCAGCTTATGTTCATTGCTAGAAACTGAGATCAAACGCAAAAAATAAGTTTCCTCCTCAATAAATTCAGCAGCAGCAAAGAAGAAAGGAGGTGGGCCAGAATCTCCCCCTTCCCAGTAGGCTTAGGCCAAAGCAAACTGCTGCTATCCTAGCCTAGGTGTGCTCAGTGGTGCATCTAGTATATTTGACACCTGGTACGGATCACTTTTTAAATACCCCGTCTCCTCTCTTCAGCAGTCATTTCCAGGTATGACTGGCCAAAAGGGAAAGGGAGAAGACTCACTTTCATGCCCAGCTAGAAGATCCACCAGACCCAAAAGGCAGCCCCTTTCCACCATCATACTGGTTCTGAAGTGTCACCTAGTGCGATCCATACCCCCTGCACCCGCTAGTGATGCCCCTGGTCTTCCTGATCATTGGCTTTTGCCATCTTGACCATCTCTGTGGTTACGTGGCCATGTGCGTTCCAGTTTTCACTTGTGAAATGCTGGTGAGCAGGGAGAAGCAATCGGCTTTGGGAAGATCCTGGACAAGCTTCTTAATGTGGGCTTCCACCTCCTAGCTTGGACCCCCCACCCTAGTGGCATATACTCGATGGTCCTTGTCCACTCACCACTACCAACAATAACACAAAGAGAAGTTTTCTGGCCCTGTATATCTATCTCTCTGTATGTAGGCACAGTGGAGCTGCCATCTCTGGGGCGGTATACACAGCCCCTAAGGGATGGAGTGATGCCGCCCCTTCCCTAGCTGGATCAGGGCTGTGGCAACCGCATGCCACAGCCCCAATCCAGCCTTTCCAGGATGCAAAAAGGAAGCGCAAAAAGTGGCTGAAAAGGGTGCAATAGCTGTGCAGACGCAGCACTGGAGGAGTGTCACGATGCCGCACACCATGTGAAGTGGCGCACAGCGTCAGGGTGCCCTGGGGTGGAGTCGGGGTGTGCGTCATGTGGATGCAATGCCCCAACTCCACCCCCAGGCTGGCCTTCATGGATGGTCTGAAGAGCCCCTCAGTTACCCTAGCCTTCTCTTAGCTTTCTGATTCTTCTAGGAAAGAACCTCCTTCAAACACAGCCTGGTGTTTCCATTCACATCACATGGAAACTATTCGGGCAGATAAGTATCCCCATTTCATTTTCCTGGGATAATAGTTATGAAGCATGAATGCTGGGCTTTGATTCCCCCTTTAATATGTGGTAGGAATATCTGAGCTTTAGAGCTCTTTGTTTGCTTTGCTAGAGTGAAGCAGAATAGAATCATCTCCTTAATGGGGAGAGGAATGGCGTTCCATCATTCCTTTTGCCGCAGCCGCAACAGAAAGCAGGAGCGAACCAAAGTCCTATCTTGGCCGCAGCCTCTGGAAATCTAATTCATACTCAGTCCCCTGATACACAGGGCCCTGTTTCCAATTAAGCTGGGTTTTTCCCCCTACAAGGTCATCTTACCCCCTCCTAACATTAATAATAATTGCAGTTTAGCTTCTCCAAAAAGGTTTTATGGAGCCTCTGCTTCTGCCAAGTGGTTCAGCTCATGGAAAGAAAAATCATGACTCTTGGAAAGGAACAGAATGACTAGGAATGTTGGAGACTTGAGCCCTGCCTTAGGTCTTTGCAACGTTACTTAGGTTGCCATTGGCCATGTTAGCAAGGGGATTCTGGGTATTGTAATCCAGAAAAGTATCAACTCCAAGCTCTAGACAGAGGGCACTGCCTTCCTCTAGAACTACTGTGGTCATGCTAACTGGGGGCTTCTGGGAGTTGTAGTCCAAAAGAGGAACTTTCTCCTAGCTTGTGTGTTCTTCCTCATTAATAACTATTATGCTCCTGATAATAACACTCTGATGTAACTTGGCCACATGTGTTCTAGTTTCCATCTGTGAAATGCTGGAGGCTGAGCTGTCCCAGCAGGGCTATTCTGATGTTGCAATGTGGCTGTACATGTGTCATTTGTGCATACATGTGCATGCATGAGAAACTTGGCAGGCCTTGTTTGTACTCTTCCGCTATTCAGATTTGGGTTTTCAGACCGTTGAAGACATGTACACACACCCCTCAGTTTTCTCCTGCGTATATCCAAGTGACAAACAATTCTTTGCCCATATTGAATCCATCTTGGATGCTCAGATATTTGACGTCCTATGATTTAGCAAGCGGTCAACATTTGCTGATAAGCCACTGACATCTTGACAGGATCTGACGGGGAGCTGTCAGGAGCTGACATGAAGAAGCATTCAACCCTTGACTGTCTCCTGCCAGCGATGGTGGCCAGAGCAGAAGTATTGAATAATGTTGCTTTAGCAATGTTTAATTTCACCAGATGTTTATTTTAAAAAGTCCTTCGGTCGATGAACAAGAAACAAGATGTGATTCGTTGCATTTGGGGACCAAGTGTTCAAAATCCCAAATCTCAAAATTCGGCAATTAGGTTGGGTTAATCCTTAGCAGAGGATGGCCTGGAGCTGCCTGACCCAAATGTTGCAGGAGAACAAGCCGGACAATGAGACCTTGAGGCAGGTTGGACAGATATGTAACATTGTGTGTATGTTTGTGCGTGTGTCCCCTCAAGATAGGAAGACCCTTTTGTTGTATCCATGTTTCCCTAGCCCCAGGGAACATGGATATCCAAAGCTGAATGCCTGTATTTATATCCGTAGTTTTTCCAGATATGGGATGCAAGTCAGCTTACGAAATAAAAGGCACATGTAAAGCCAGAGCATGACGTAGTGGTTTGAGTGCTGGACTATGACTTTGGAGACCAGGGTTCGATTCCTCGTTCAGCCATGAAACCCATTGGATGATTTTGGACAAGTCACACTTTCTCAGCCTCAAGGGAAGGCAATGGCAAACCTCCTCTGAACAAATCTTGACCAGAAAACCCCAGGAGAGGGTTGCCAAAGTTGGAAATGACTTGAAGGCACACAATAACAGCAACTGCTACAAAACCACAAACAGCTAAAAATGGACAGAAGGTTAAGATTAAAATATCAAACTGTCTGTAAAGTTAAAGGTGAGCCACTGAGTGTTGTTGTTGCTGCTATTATTATTACTACTATTATTATCATCATTATCATTATTATTAATAGAGGCAGTGTGGTGTAGTGGTTGAAGCACTGGACTGTAACAACTTTTGGCAACTTTTGAAACCTTCGGCATGAAAGTATTTAACTTGTGGATAATGTATACAACAGAAGTATCTCAGAGTGTATCTACACCACACTTACAGCAGAACGATACTGTGTAAACTGCCCCAGTTGCAACCTATGGGATGCTGGGATTTGTAGTGTGGTGAGAGGCACTTGGAAATTAAGTGACTAAGGACTCTCAGCTTGTGGTTCTCAAATTTTGGTATTTTGGACTTCTGCTCTCAGAAGCCTTCAGCTGGCTAAAGACACCCAGAGGACTCAAAGTTGAGATCCACTGTTCTAGTCAGCATCCCTGAACTACAGTGCTAGAATTGCCTCCTCAAACTACAAATCCCAGCATCCAAGAGGATGGAGCCATGATGGTTGAAATGGTATCAAACTGTATCATGGTGTGGTGGAGATATATTCTTAGAATGAGAAGGAAGAGTTGTAGGCTGCTCTTCCCAAACATGGAAGGAAGAAGGAGCAGTCCTTGCCCCAGCGTAAAGGAACTCTTCCCTTCTTCAGGGCTCAGGAACAGTCAGAACGAACCCAGGGCTGCATCTGCACTGCAGAATCAGTGCAGCTTGACATCACTTTAACTGCCATGGCTCCATACTATGGAATCCTGGGATACTCAGAGGTGGTTTTGCCAGTCCTTTCCTCTCAAATCTCCCCCTAAGCACTTGGTATTGATTGGCGGTCTCCCATCTAAGTACTAACCAGGGCTGCCCCTGCTTTTAGCTTCCATGATCAGACAGGATTTGATGCTTTCAGTACATTTAGGCCCAGATCTGTGTGGCTTCTGTTCTTTACAAGCCAGGGACCTCTCCTCTTCCAGCGTTGCGTCCAGAGAGCCCTTTCTTTTGATGCATGCTAGCTAGACGCCGCACGGGATGGAGCTATAAGCTAAGCAGACTCATTACAGAGAGCTAATCTTTACATCTCTGGCAGCTGATTGTCCTTTCTTAGGCTGCCATCCAGAATCCAGTTACAGGCACTTAAAGCCCCATTGATCTTAACTGTGCAATGAATTGCAGCCGTAGGGCGATTTGATTACAATGGGTGGCTTTTGGTAACTATGTCAATTAGCATGACTTTTCTTTCACTTTTTCCAAAAGGCGGCTATCAGACATATAGATACAGGCTTATCCCAAAGTCAGTCAGTCTGCCTGCCTCTCCCTCTGTTCTTTGGAGTGATTTCCTGCCATTTCTGTTGCAAAACTATCCCTCTGCTGCCCTGCTGGGAAATTTCCCTTTTCTAGGTAGGCCTGCATGTGAGCAGATAAGAAGAGCCCCCGTGGATCAAGCGAAAGCGCCAACATATTTCAGCTCCCCTTATTTTGCTTTTTAAACATCTACTTTCCCTCTAAATGGGAACCTCTTCCTTCCGTTGTGGACCAAGCGTGGAAATAAAGAGACCAAATACAGCCAGTGAGTTGAAAACAGGCCACTTGATTTGACTATAACGCATTTCAGATTTACAATGTGAAGTCAAAGGCTTTCATGGCCGGCATCCATAGTCTTTTGTGGGTTTTGTGGGCTATGTGGCCTATGAGGTTCTAGAAGAGTTTATCCCTGATGTTTCGCCTGCATCTGCGGCTGGCATCTTCAGAGAAGATTAAACCCATGAGAGCTGCAAAAAGGGGTGAGCAACCTAGTGCTAGAGCAACTGGGGCAGGTGGCCACATCCAGATTTCCTTTCCAGCATTTTGCTGGGCCAAAAACCTGAGCTTCCTACTAGAAGGCCAACCCTAGAAACTGTCCCTCAAGTTGCATGACTTAAAGTCAGGGCTCAGCCCCCAAACCAGCCCCAAGCAAAGTCTCTTTCCCCAACCTTTGGATCTCCAGACCAAAAGAGGCAGATCCAGATCCTTCCCCTTCACCAAATGGGTGCCATAGGTGTTTGCCAAAATCCTACTTCTCTTTCTCTCACCACTCCTTGCCAAGTGTCCACCTGTTTAAACCACCACCACAAGCCAATTGTCATCATAGGGGTTTTTTTTGGTGGGGGGTTTTCGGGCTATGCAGATACTCATGGGTCACACAATATATATATAGAGAGAGATATATACCTCACTCTCTTCTATGCCAGCATTCTCTGAAGATGCCAGCCACAGATGTTGGCAAAATGTCAGGAACAAACTCTTCTAGAACATGGCCACATAGCCTGAAAAACCCACAAAAGACTATGGATGCCATGAACGCCTTCGACTTCACAATTGTCACCTTTCTGGTTGCCCTCCTTTGGAGACACTCCAACTTGTCACTGTCCCAGGTCCTGAAGCTAGGAAGAGAAGGGTTTAATACCTTGGAGAACTCCTTTAACCCTTTATATAAAACCTGGAGTGGAATCACTGCCCCCCTGACATGGAAATGCCATGCTGAGCACTCCTCTCTTGCCTGCTCATTCTTTTCCACAACTGCCCCTTCTCTCCCCAGTATTGCCATCAGTTGCCCCAATGTGTGATAATGTATCAAGTCATAGAATGGGCCATTCATGAAACGCGAGATGCCATTCCTCTCCGTTCAAAATTGCAGAGATATCCCATCTGTTTCTGAACCCACTCAGTTTATTTTTCTCCTTCTATTTCATGGAACTGAGCCGGAATAAAAAGCAGATGTCTTCCTCTGCAGCCTGGAGTCAATGGCAACTGCGCTTTTGGGACTAATTTATCATCGGAGGGTGTGTGTGTGTATGTGTGTGTCCATTCTGGTGGCGTGGCTGCGTTCCTTTTTCCTTTGCTACATCTATCGATTATATCAGTGTGGGGGTTTGCAACAAGGCTGTGTCATTTGGGCTTTTGTTTCCGCCTTGTATGTAACACTTCTCCTCTCCGCTGTTTGGTTTTAAAAAGGGAGTTGGTTTTTCCCAGGGGAAGGAACCAAAGATGGAAATTTAATTCCTTTTCCCAACCTGACTCATGTGTAAATGAATCTTTGTTTGTGATGGAGGGGGGGGGGGGGAACCTGTGTGAGTGATGTCAACCAAAGCCAGATATAGAAAGAGGAAAGAAAGAAACGCAGCCTGACTTCAATTTCTCAGAATCCAGAGGGTTGTTTTCTTTGTCTTTACATTCATCCACCTTTAAATTTGTACGGGGGAGGTGTCAGAATTAACCATCGCACCTCCTTGACGGATGGCGCAGGCGTCGGGCGCATTGGGAGACGGGCTGCAGGTGCGACTAGAACAATGGGCTAGGAACCAGGGTTGCAATTTCGAGGGATCCCACAATGGTTTTTTTTGGCAGGCTGCAATGGTCAACGACAAACAAAACAGGCCCAGGGAGAAAAGCAGGTCTGCAAATGCAAGCGCTCTCTCTTTCTCTCTCTCTCTCTGCTCCCTGGAGTCTGCTGTTGGTGATTGTGGCACAGGCGGCATGAACCATCTCAGCTTCTCAGCTGTTCTTGCCGGTAAAAGGAGGTTGGGCAGTGGAAGCCGAGCTGCAATTATTCCTAGTATGCAGCCCGACAGGCGGGTGGTTTTTGCACACGGCAGCTGAGCTCAGCCAGAATCCACGCACATCGACTCCCCCTCTTGCTCCCGATTACTCATCTCCTGCCCATAGACAGGTTCCCCCAGGGCCTTGCTGCTCTCCTGGACTCTGTCTGGCACCCACGTCCTGCAGCCAGAGGCCACCCATCGATTCGGCATTAAGCTCAAGCTGAAACACTCATGGATCATTCTGGCAGGGGCTGCCTTCAACTGGGGAAAAGGCAGCGTCTTTAAAAAGAAACAAACCCTGTGCAATTCCGCAATGAATTCCGCAGCCGGAATAGATTGTGGCGTTGCATCGAGGGACTTTGGTTGCAGACTTCATGCTGCCGGAGGAGAATCCTATTAGGAAACGGCCTTGATGAGTTGTGTCTTTTGCGGCTGGAGAAGGGAGAGGCTGGGATAACCGGGGCAAATTAATTGGACAGTGGAGGTTAAAGTGGAATCATTGTGCTATTAGAGTGTAGTGGGAAAGGCTACCAAGTCTGAGATCGAGATACTCTCAGGGTATGAAAAAAGCATCATTTCTGGTTCCTCCCAGTCTGTGGAGGGCCACACTATAACATCCCCCCCCAAAGAAACAATGATGTTCTGGAAACTAGAAGTGATATTCTTGCAGACTGTGGCACTTTGAGGGGGGGGGGCTGAAATGAAAAAGCCCCTACAAAACCTGCTCCAGAAGGTTTCTCAAACAATGACCATAACAGGTCAGAAAGCTAGGTACTAACCAGATTTAGAGAGAACCGTAGGTGGCTCCAATGTCAACAAGGTGATGAATCTGCATTGGATTTTAGTTGAAAGGAACCATTCAAAGTGCTAACCTCACCTCCTCCAAAACAATTTTGGATAGTCCTTTTCAAGTTTGGATGAAAACCCTAAGAATAACCGATGGCCATGGGTCAAAAGCTAGGGGAAGCCAGGCCTAGGAAAGCTGATTTCTTCTAATGGATTTGCGGTAACAAATAACTAATGATTATTAATTTAAAGGCGATTTTTAATGAAAGATCCCCTGTTGCTGTTAATTGTCACAGCGTAAAACACGCCCTAGAAATAATGCATAACATTGGCTTTGTAATGCCGACAATTATTTTGCAGATTCGGTGGAACGGTGTCACTCTTTTGACATTGGAGGGGGAAAGCATCCAAACATTAAAGGCATGTCAGGGCACGCTATTCTCCTTGAACCCGCTTTTACATTATTAGGTGATGAAATTCATTCTGCAGATCTGAGTTCTGTCAAAAGGAAGGGGAATAGGTGAAGGAGAGACGGGTCCCAGCTCTGCATGACTCTGGTGGTGAAACTAGTTGGTGTGTGTGTTTTGTGTATATGTGTAGACAGTTAACAAGCCAGATAAAGATGACAACAAGGAGGACGATTTTGCTGGGATGGCAAATGTCACCACCATTTGGAACCATTCAGTAATATTTATGAACCACACATTTTATTTTCACTGATGTAAGCTGGGATCATGTTCATGACCTATGTGCATTTCACGAGTGCATATGTCCTCTTTTGAATAGGACACAAAACTAAAACTGGGCGTTAGGTCCAGTTTGGAAGGAACTATCCAAAGTTTTGAATCCTGTCTTCCAAACAGTTCCACTCCTTGGATACCTCCTTAAAAAGTTCAGACTAGAACCCGGAGTAGATTGACTGCCGTAGATCCACCAACTTCCACTACGAGGCTTTTGTTGCATCCACCAACCTTGGCTGCTCTTCCCAGTGGATTGGAATGAGGTTCTCCATTGCATTTTGTACTTAAGAGGCAATTCATGGGACAAAAGGTATACCAGTATGACACACACACACACACACACACACACACACACACACACACATTGTTTAGAACTGCATAGTTTGGAAATAAAATTGCTGTTGCTCCTAGCAGAATTGGCTGCCATCACCCCCAGGGATTGCTTGTGTCTGCCAAGGATTGTGGCCGTTGGAGTCCCAACACCTCTGGAGGAGACCAAGTCAACGAAAGCTGGGTGCGCCAACCACCTAAAAAATCCTGTTTCAATCATTTTAGACATGTATAAGCAGAATGCTACAGTTAGGATTGTAAGTGCCATTGTATTCCTCATTTGTATGTATGGTTGTGAAAGCTGGACAATGAAGAAAGTAGATGGGGAAAGAATCAGCTTATCTGAGATGTGGTGCTGGAGAAGAGTCCGGCAGATACTGTGCAAAAGACAAATAAATGGGTCCTAGAGGAAACCAGACCTGAACTCTCCCTAGAAGCTATGATGCCTAAACTGAGGTTGTCATACTTTGGCCACATCATAAGAAATCATGGCTCACTAGAGAAGACAATAAATAATGCTTGGTCAATAGAGAAAGAGGAAGACCCCATACCAGATGGATAGGTTCAACCAGAGAAGCCTTGGCCATGAATTTGCAAGATCTGAGCAGAACGGTTGAGGACAGGATGACTTGGAGGTCTCTCATTTGTAGGGTCACCGTGGGTTGGAATCAACTTGAAGACCGTTAACAATAACAAAAGGAGACATCATGTTTCAGCTTGCACAGAGCGCACTACTAGTATCACATAGTGGCAACAGAGGATTTTGAAGTAATGCTACAACAGATCTTACACTAGGTGGGGAAGGTCTCGCGTTTCCAATCCGACGGCGACATGATCCCCTTTGATGGCTTTGATGGGATTTTCTTCCCCATTGTTTAAAACTTAATCAGAAAATGAGCCTTCAGTCTTGTGGCATATTGAGCAACCGTTTTGTGCAAGCCAGATGACTGTGTATCGTGCAGGTATTTTAAAATGACTGAAAACCATTCACACTTAGGACTCTTCTATTTGCTGCGTTCACATTCCCTTGGTCCCTTTGCTTGCCCTTTTTCTTTGCATGCCCAGAGTCTATTCCTAAACGCTCAACCAATGTTTTAAGTTACTGCAATGCTAAAAATTTAGGGGCTGAAGGAAACTTGGATTAAGGGGCAGAATTCCTATTGGGGAGAAGGATACCCTTATTTTGTCCTCTGCTCATAGCTACATCCCTGAAAGGCCATATAATGAAGAAGAGTTCATGGATAAGCTGCTGAGTCTATCACCAGCAATCCATCAGATCTGGGAACTCATGTTTGTTTTCTCTGAAAGGGTACTGAAAACCCTGCTTGTCAGATATAGAGAGCAGTTATCCATCCTCTCTGGAGAGGTCCTGCTCGGATTTGTTTGCCTGAGGCCAAGTGACATGTTTATCAAGGAGACCGTGATTTCAGCCTTCATAAAAGCACCCTTCTGGCTTCAGCCGAAAGGTCACTGTTTTGAGTCAGTCATGTGGCTACTTCCCTGCCCTGCATACACTTGGGCCATGCCATTCTTAGTGGACAGGCGGAATAACTTCAGCCAACCATTCATCTGAGCAACCCATTTCCGTATTTGAAAACTCACGTGCCATTCTCTTACTTGGGACTTTATCACATGCGGCTTTTAAACTACCAACAAAGTTGGTAAATAATTCCTTTGGTGATACTTCTTGCATGACATTGTCTCCATCTCACTGCTCCCTTGCCATCCAAGGGTTGTTAGACTACACCTTGTCATTGACGAGGGAAACGCATCAGTAAGCTCCCAAATGCACTTCTGAAGCATTGGTCCTTAGGTATGATAAGTTCCTTGTGCCTCTAGAATTGCATTAAAAATAAAAAATGAAATGAAATGAAATATCTGAAATGCATGCTGGGTGGTTCATAGGAAGGGTGAGGAAAAGAGTGCGAGGGTCCAGTTACTCTATTGCGGAGAGAACGGGGATCATGTGATAAACTCTGAAGTCATTATTTTGCTATTAACTGCAAAAGAGCTCTTGGCGTCTCCCTGGTTTTGGCTGTGGATACTGCATTGAGTGATCAGCCATTTTGTTTTTTAATATTATGAACAACCAGGTGGATGCCAGGGTTGCCTGTGGATGCCACTAAGGTTGCCAGGCGAAATAACAGGTAGGGCTCCTTCCCCCTTTAATAATTGTGCGGAAGAGGGAATTTCAGCAGGGGTTGCCTATCGCACAATCAGTTAACAAGTTACACCTGATGAAATCCTCTCTTTTACACAAGCATTAAAAGGACAGGTGCCCTGTCTCTTATTATTTCCCGGCACGTACCTGGTACTTATGGAAATAAAGAGGGTACCAGCGACTGCCACATCTCTTATTCTCAACCAAGAGCTGTCTCTGCCAAACTGGGAACATTGGTGGGTATGCGTTTCCTGACATCTTATGGAGGACACAAGGTTGGGAACGGATGCTGCAAGGCAACCCAATCCTAGGTCCATCATGAGGATGGATAGTAAGGGCAACACATAAGTCTGAGACGGCTGTGTTCATTGCTGCCATGCAATTCAATCCAGTGACTTCACCAGTGACTACTTATCATAACCAGCTGTCTTTGTGTGCACCCCCCTTTTTAAAAATGGTCATCTTTTCAAGGAGGGGGAGTGGCAGCTCTCTCTTTAACCAAATTTAATTGCTTGGGGAAACGGGTGTCTCTTTGCTCCTGCTTGGAGGATAGAGCGTTTCCTTCATCGAGGCCAGGTAATTGAATTCAAGGAGCTATATTTAACTTACCTCTTTATCTAAATGAATTTATTGATAGGAAGAAAATGGATGCACTGCCAGAGCTTCCCTCGCTGACCATGTCGGAAATGATTAAGCTGATGGCTTCACAAAAGCCTCTTCTTCTCTCTCACCCCCCCCCCACTGTTTTCTGGCCCTCCCCCAATAGCCAGCCAAAAGTGATGTAATGAAGGAGAACATCATCACCGAGGATTGCTAGTAGGATCTCCAAAAGGATCCAATGTGCGCTTGGAACAAGAAGCAGGCAGGACGCATGTGTGAACATCAACCTGGTGTCACAATGGAGGGCGCTGGATCTTTTGCGAAGATCCAGAGCAACTGAGGACTTTTTAAATCCATGGTTAGAGGGGTAGCAGCAACTGAAGTTAAGGACAATGGGGGAAAGTGGGAGGAGGAGAAAGACACTTGGATATTGTGAAAGCAGCTGAAAAAGTAGGATGGCAGAGGACTAAAGGGGACTGTCCTTCTGAAATTGGGATGGTCAGACGGTATAACAGAAATTGACCAAATATTAACATGCACCCATGTAATTGCAAGGAAGTGACGGGGTCAGCTTTGTCTGTGACAATTCAGAAGGTGCCCTGCTTTTTAAGGGAGGAGGATCTGTCATGATCTCAGCTGTGACTTATGGTGAAGTTAGAGCAAACCAGGAGCAGTCAACATACAATGTGAAGTCAAAGGCTTTCATGGCTGACATCCATAGTTTTTTGTGGGTTTTTCAGGCTATGTGGCCATGTTCTAGAAGAGTTTATTCCTGACGTTTCACCAGCATCTGTGGCTCTGAAGATGCCAGCCACAGATGCTGGTGAGACGTCAGGAAGAAACTCTTCTAGAACATGGCCACATAGCCTGAAAAACCCACAAAAAACTAAGTCAACATACAGTCCCCCAGATGTGGTTGGACTGCAGCTCCCACCATCCTTCACCAATGGCTCTGCTGGCTAGAGCTGATGGGTGTTGCACTCCTAAAGCAACTGGCAGGACCCAAGTGGCCCACCCCTGCTCTGAAGGCTGGCGTTGCCGTTGGCAAGGAGCCCAGTTCATTGCTCTCTCTGGGGATTGGCGTTGGCTGGTGATGTCATGCTTTTGCAGAGGAATGGACTTGGGGTCCTTAGTTAAAGGCAGCAAACTGTTTCACCTCCTTGTTCTGGGGATGATGGTCCCATTCCTTGGGTGAGCAGGACCAGAGGAAGGTCTGTTGACACCACCACTTGCTCACCCGCCCATCTCTTCTTCCTTTTGCTTTGTCCGCAAGGCAGCTCTGGTTTTAACAGGAGTCCGGAATCCAACTTATCAGACTGCCACACCTTCATTGTCTTGCAAAGGTACCAGGCGGTGGCACAGATCAGTCACCATCTGTTCCTAGCCAGGTCTGGTGGGTCATGCCAGGAATTGGTCCAGCTCTTGGAAAATGGGCAGAATAAAAGAGTGAACAATGCCTCCAGAATGCAGCTCATCCAGCCCTCGGCAGCTATTTCAGGAAAACCCAATCTGAACTGGTGCTGCCCTTCCTCTTCCAAATACAGAGAGGGAGTGCCTTCGAATGACAGTCATGAGGTTGAAGCTCCATGAGGCAAGATTACCCTTTGCAGAAGAGGCTGTGTGTGAGTGTGTGTGTGTGAGTGCTGTGTGTATGCACACACAAGGCACTAGGACCTAGGAGGCGTCCCGGCAAATCTGGCAGGAATTTTTTGCTTGGAGCTCAGACAACAAAGGCAGAGTGTGGCTGGCTTTCTCTCCCACAGCATCTCCACCCAGAGAGCTGAAAACCGGTAAGTAGAGCTGGAGAGCCTTTCCAGGCAGAGAAAGTATCAGAGGTGTGATGCAAAAGATAGGGAAAGGAAAGGGGTTGACATTGGAACTGGAGGGTGTGCTCCTGTCCACACTCCATCCAAAGCTCAGCATGAGAGCATTTTCAAAGTTGCATTGAGGTCCCATTGTTTCCAATGCCTGCTGTTCAGATAACCTCTAGGAAGTATTGGGTTTGGGGAAATCATTTTTTTGCAACTTGGCGGAAAGAAGAGAGATGGAAAGCTCCCTTTACCGAAGGACAGGAGCCCTATGAAGGTCAGAGACAGGTCATCATGACACTGTAGAAAAGGAAGGAAAGGGACACGGTCTGGCCAGCCTGACTCTGGCAGAAGGCAAGCAACAGCTTTTCCCAGGGCTTGGACCTGATCGCAGAGCCTTGGGTTATAATCCCATTTGAGTTGTGCAAAGCTGCTCCAAGCAGATGTGAGTTGCATGCTAATAGTGTGGAACAGCTGAGCGGTAGCACTCAGGTTTTGTAGGCTCTGAGAGCTGTCTTTGTGTGTTTGGAGTTCCAACTTGCAAGATGAGGGGATCTCTTGCACCTCCAGCTCATGCTAAAGATGATTTCTGTCACTTACCTCTTCCCCTCATTGCACAAATGAAACCAAATCTCTCTCTCTTGTTCCAATGCCTCTCATTGCACACTCAAGGCACTGAACAATGAGAGGTGCTCTTATGGTGGCGTGATGCGACTACTTTTGTAAGGCACCTTCAGCGATTAAAATACACTTCATTAAAATGAAAGGAAGGGCGGAAGTTGCATTAACCCTTCTCCATGATTAAATGACACCAGAAATGAATGGGGCGGAGGGATGTAGTAAAATGTAGTATTTTGATATCACCTCACTTCCAATCAGAATTTCTAGGATATCAAGGGTAGTGACTGAAATGGAGTTAGATTTTCAGAGAGGTCTATGAGACGACTGCCTTCACAGATATTCATAAAGCAGACAGCATTGTTGCCATATGTCTGTCTGGTCCATCAGCCATTTCAGTTTGATCCCCCATTTGAAAGGTCCCTCTGACTCGGGCTGTCATCCTATTCACAAACGGGTATGTTGAAGCCCTTAGAGACATATCGCACTGGTTCTTCTTTCTTTGGGAGACTGAGTTCCTTAGGCATGGAGCACACTTGGATTGTCAGTTCCATCCATCTACCACGAAAGTGAAGTTTTGCATCTTAACTTCAGGGAACGTCTCTTCTCAGCAAAAACTGTCCATAGCTGGCACACATCTGGAAGTGACACCCATAGACTTCTCCATCCCAGTCTCCCATTTTAGATACTTAGCACTGATTCAGAGATAAACTCCTTTGGTTTCAACAGAGTCCTCCAGATTATGTATTACACAGCCAACTGTATTGCTGAGACAGCAGTTCCTATTCCTTATGCTTGAAGCATTACCCCAAAAGACACATAGAGGGAGGAAAGCTCTTTGTGGCATCTATCCAAGGAAAGTAAAACATTAGGCAAGGCATCATTTTGTTTAAGACAGGAAGAAACCCACAGAGTTGGGTTCCAAGATCTGCTATACTAGCATCTCCCTTGTTCTAGCGCTTAAGTTGGCTCACTCTACATTTTCTTTCCTTTGCGCTCTTTCCTTCCCTTCTTCTTCCACCTCCTTCTCCTCCTCCTGTGCCCAGCTTCACATCTCTAGGGCTCACCGAGCTATGGAACTTGATTTTGGACACTTTGACGAAAGAGACAAGGCGTCCAGAAACATGCGAGGCTCCCGTATGAATGGCCTGCCAAGCCCCACTCACAGTGCCCACTGCAGCTTCTACCGCACTCGGACCTTACAAGCCCTGAGCAATGAAAAGAAAGCCAAGAAGGTGCGCTTCTATCGCAACGGGGACCGCTACTTCAAGGGGATTGTGTACGCCGTCTCCGGCGACCGTTTCCGGAGCTTCGACGCCTTGCTGGCGGACCTGACCCGGTCTCTGTCTGATAACATTAACCTGCCTCAGGGAGTTCGCTACATTTACTCCATCGATGGCGGCAGAAAGATTGGGAGCATGGATGAACTGGAAGAAGGTAATTAGCAAGAAGCAATGACCGCTGGCTGGTGCAGGGAGGGTGGCAGGGAGGGTGGGTGGCTCACTGGCACATCGAAAGGGCTTCATGTATGCTGAAGTATATGAAGGTTAAAGGGGCATGGATTTCACCAGCAGCTGTCATTTGCCCAATGATTCTCTCCTTTTTCTGCAAAAGGCATTAGAGATAATATACCAGGTTCACCCCTGGCTGTTGAAAGTGGCCAGGTTTACCTTCTGCCCCTTAAAGAATATCCTGGAGGGTCTGTGTACAACCGGGGTGAATATCCAGAGATGTACAATTGCATGATGTTTGTGCAGATGGTGGGTGTGTTCCCACACAGGTTTCTGGTTGCACGGGTGAGTGTGTTTGAAATGAAGCGCCTGTTCATTTGGGTGTGGAAGTGTGTTGTCATGTATTTGAACTGCGCATGCCAGGTGGCAAATTTATTCTGCCTTTTTGTAGAGGTACCGGTGGATTGGGGATAGTTTGCTCAGTCTGCCCGTAGGGATGTGCTGTCTGACTGTATTAAGAATGATTTATATACAAGCCTTCCTATCCTGGGGCAGAACCCCATTTAGAACCATTGGTTTTAGATCGTATCTGCACAAGCAGCTGTACATGGTATATTTGCAAGCTGCAGGTTTTCACAGTCTGTGTATTGCTAGGAAGGATGAATATTGACAATATGTCTCCTTGAATACCTTTGTGCATTGAATTGGGGGAAGGGAGGTACGGAGGTTAGGGTTGGGGGGGGGGGTTGTATCCCTTCCAGAGCATGTCTGCAATATCACTGCAAACCAAATCCATCAGCACTGAGCGCTCTGTATACAAGGGGGTGTGTCTGGACTTTTCGTGAGAATGGATGCGAATGAGCATCCATGTGTTTGAATGCTCTGGGTTTTTGTATTTGAATAAAAATGTACTGCACATTGGGTGTGCCTGGGTGCAGCTGTGTCTATGGAGTGTGAGCGATCTGAACCGTATTCTCTAGGGTGGGCATCGGTATTATGAAGCAGGGCGATACGGGTGCAGGGAGCGAATTGCCGGTTTGCAAGGGTGACTCAGTCTCTACAGTACATGCACAGTCACCGGCTCCAAAGGCACTGCATTGCAAAGGGCAAATGAAACCAAATGTGAATTTCCTTTAAAAACTCCCCAAATTATTTAGGAAGGAGGGAAGGAAAGGAAACACATTCTCGATGTGGTTTGTATCTTGCACCAAATGATGCCCTTTAAGTGATCATTTTTTAAAACCTAACAAATCAAAGTCTTCATTGCAACAATGAAAAGAAAATTATGTCTGGAAAAGCCTACAGAGATGCTGGTACCTGTGGCTTTCAGAAATGTTCAATAAAGCCCATAGGACTTTCCAGCAATGTTCATCTGTGCGTCTGCAGGGTGTGTCCCTTTGTCTGGGGTGAATGTGTTCAGTGTGTCTATAAGGTGTGTCTATGGCAGCTCAGAAGGGATGGCATTTGGCTTGCCCATGGGGGAAGGAAGGTCTGTTGAGTGAGAGAGCGTTACAGATATGAAATGTGAGTGTGCAAAGCTTGCATACAGAGTGTCAGTAGTCATTTCCTAGTCCAAAAGAGGAATGGGTGCAGCATTGCCGGATGATGGAGTATTTGTGTGATACCATCTCGTATTTCTTGTGAGTTTGAAAGACTGTGTTTCTGAAAGTCAAGAACCGTGCCATACTTGCCTGCTGAAAGTCCTCCTTTGTGCTTGAGCAGGATGGCATCCTTGGTCTGTGCGTGAAGAATCGCCTCTTTGCCCAGTGTGCATGAGAGGCAGATTGTACATTAAGGAGACACACACCCACAAACAAGTATCTTCATTTGTTCTGATAACAAGGGCTGAAACTCTTTGGAGCAATGGTGGATCTGTAGCTACAATTGGTTTTTGCTTGCCTGGTTGGCTGCTCCAGTGTGTTGCTGTCAATCTCTATCGCTGGAGACGAAAAATATTAAATGGCATATTGTGCTCAAACAAAGAGCAGGCTTTCGCCATACTGTTCAAATGCTGAGGTTCTTTGCCTTGAAACCAATCGGCTGCCATCTTGAATGATGTCATTCCCTGGAAGGATGTCTCCTCGAAGTGAGGATTTCCAAGGGTGGCATCATGGCGCCAACTATTGACCAGCCATGCTTTGTTACCTGCCTACCTTCCTTCTTTCTTTTGCCATGATCTGAAATGGTTGGGCATAGTATAACGTAAAATTGTCCATTGCGGGAAAATAGTTGCATTTGCTGTTTTAGTCTTTGTTTCAGTGTGCATGTGAGTGCCACCAATGGATCCACAAAGCTGTGACATGTTGACACATATGGTTCCTGTTGTGTTCCAGCTCATGGTAACCTTAAGAGGACTCGCTCATGGGTTTTTCTGAGGCTGAGAGTGTATGACTCACTGACGGTCACCCAGTGGGTTTCCATGGTTGAACGGGAATCGAATCCTGGTCTCCAGGGTTCAACACAGTGCAATAGGTATGAGAGCCAGTGTGATGTAGTTCAGTGCTCAGATAACTACATCACACTTATATCTACTGCACTGTACTGCATTGTTATCTTCTTTTCTTTGGAAGTGACATGCTTGAACATACCCATGCTAGGAATGGAAAGGAACTTAGGTGAACCCAATGGTTTTGAGCAAAGTATTGTGGTGATGTCGTAATGTGCACTTTGTTGTGATCATTTCCGTATTTTCAAGATTTATGCGCCATTTCTGGGGAAATGCATTGGATACAACACAAACTCGAAAATGTGCATCATTGGGAGAAAAAAAAGAAATACACAGAAAAACACCTATAATCCACAAGAGAAAAGATTTGGGGGTTCCAAGGAATGGCGACCTGTAACTGTCACATTGCCCAGGATCTCTCACAATATTATGGAGCCTATGACAGATATAGTGTTGTGGATCCTACATAAGGACCTATGCATGAGTGGCACTGTAGCATGCGATGGGACAAATTTGGGACATAGGCAATCCAGAGCCCAGAGATGTTGCTCTGTTAGACTACAACTCCCAGCGTTCCCCAGTTGGCAAAGCCATCCTCCTCTCCTAAAGAGTTTTCCAAGTTTGGTCTCATTTAAACACAAAACCTGGGCCAGGAGATGCCTTGTTTTGCTTTAAAGGAATGGATGGTGGAACGCCTGAGTTGCTTCTGGACAACCCTGGTATTGCTCCTTAGTAAAGTGCCATGTATATTAGTGAAGCTGTCACATGAAAAACAAAAATGGCCATAAAACTGTATTTCCCACTAACCCCTCGATCTCTCTGTGGTACAAGATGGATTTTCCTTGTAGTTAGAAACAGAAGGAGGTTTTCAAAGACCTGAGGAACTTGCAAATTTTAATTTAATATTTGGACTACATACGGCTCCAAAGTCATAGACCAAAAGAAAGGGACTCTGTCATCCCATTTTTAAGCTGCTTTTAAAATGTCCCACTTTCTGTCTCTTCCTCCCACTCTCCTCCGTTGTCCTTAGCTTCAGTTGCTGCAAACTGAGCAGGAGCGGGCAACATCTTGTCCTTCCCAGTTGGTTCAAGCAAAAGCAAACTGCTGCAGTCTCTCCTAACATATGTGTTCATCCCTAAGCTTAACCTCTTGAGCCTTAGGATTCATGGGAAGCTGGTATGTGTATGACTCAAACTAGGATGCCTGAGGCCTTCCCATGTTGGCTTGGGATTTGGAGAGATGTAATTCAGATGCCAGCCACAGATGCTGGCAAAACGTCAGGAATAAACTCTTCTAGATCATGGCCACATAGCCCAAAAAACCCACAAAGAAACTATGGATGCCGGCCATGAAAGCCTTCAACTTTTTCAAGGTCTGCTAAGTTCATGCTACTCTGTGTGTGAGAGAAAGAGCAAGAAAGCTGACTTTAAGGTTTTCATTTATATTCATGCTCCTGTTTTGTTTGAGTGCATTCTTGTTTCACCTTTCCCGGTTTCTTTCCTGTACTTGGTCACCTTCGTTGCACTTACTTGGCCTCATTTGCCCTCGCTTCCATTTCATTTGCTCAGTTACAGTGATGTTGGTTATTCTGTGGATGGTTTGATGTGAAGCCATCATGGAAGCCTGTTGGAAAAACCACTTGGCTGGTCAGATTGAAGAATAATGGGGGAAACGAAAAAACAGTGAGGACAAAGTAGAGGGCAAGGGGTGCCAAGACCCAGCAGTCAGCGGAACAAAGGGAACTGGATAGCATTGAAATAACTTGTGTGTTTGGCAATAGGGCTCTAATGGAGGAAGGACACCCACAAGTGCATCTCTTGGGCTTTAGGAAAACTGGAATGGTAGTGAAGGAGATGATGATGAAGCTTTCAAATTTCCCCACTGTTCCATACAGAGTGGCCTAAAGCAAACATATAGACAGTTGTAGAGGGTGCAGGGGATGCTTGCCCAATTGTGATCCTTCTAGATCCCTATGGACTATATACCTGGATATGTTCTCAAAACCTAAAATGGTCAAAAAGGTCACTTCTGCTTTTGCAGATTTTCTGTTAGGAGCCCGTTGGATGTTTGTGGGTGGATGGGTGGCACTTGAATGAAGAAACATGGCCCTTGGAAACAAGGTTCTCCTTTTTAAAGTCATCTTGTGTGTGTATTTGTGGGGAGATGATATGAATCACAGGCTGGGTTGCCAGATCTTAGGGCATGAAATAGAATAGACCAGAAGCTGAGCTGGCCCTAACCTTAGCAGACGGAGTCGGCCATCTCAGGCAGCAGTTGCTGGAATCAAGCCATTCCTGCTGAAATTGCTTCAAATTCTCCAGTTTTGTTGGACAGAGCTGCGTTTTTGTTGTGTTGTGTGCCTCCAAGTCATTTTCGACTTATGGTGAACAAAATGGCAAACCTAATAGGCAAACCTATTATAGGCTTTTCTTGACATGTTTCTTCACATGGGGTTTGCCACTGCCATTGTCTGAGGCTGAGAGAGTATGACTCGCCTAAGGTCACGTAGTGGGCTTTTATGCTCGAACCCTGGTCTCCAGAACTGTAGTCCAACACTCAAACCATTGCACCATGCTGTGCATTCCACAAAATATCTTCTGCATCTTTTACCTAAGCTTGCCACCCTTAGGGATGATGATGATGATGATGATGATGATGATGATGATGATGATGATGATGATG
>NC_056528.1:48738352-48772023 GCF_019175285.1 Sceloporus undulatus | reverse complement strand
TTTATATTTATTTGTATCCCACTTTTCTCCCAAAACTGGGACCCAAAGTGATGGAGAAGGGCCCTATCCCATCACCAGTGCTGACACTGTCTAGGCAGCTTTTGCACACAGCCAAATGTTCTCTTCTTATGCTCCAGATTGACTACTTAGCATCTCTTGTTAAAGATTTTGTGAGGACAGGGCTGGGCATGGGATTCCTTCCCAATTCTCAGAGCAAGGGGTGAGATCACTGTCTTTAATGCACACATGCAGGTAGGTGTGTGTGTGTGTGTGTGTGTGTGCATGCGCGCACAGTCCTCTTTCTTTAGACTTGATTTTTTTTTATTTAAATGGCATACTTTGTGTGACTGTGGTCAATGCTTAGTGTATCATGCTTAGCTGATGTCACCAGGAGTTGTCTCTCTGTCCTTCCTAACATCACCAGAGTCCACTTCGTCTGATATCACAAGGGGTTCTTCTTCAATTTCAGGTTTGTGTCTTGAAATCTCAGAGCCTGGGGTGGTCCTGACCTGGCAAATCTATGGGTCCCCATGTTATGGAACATGCAACGAAACAGCTTTGTCATTCGTCTTTCCAGACGGAAAACTGGAAGGGCCCCTGTACCTTTAATGGCTGCGTAGAAGAGAGAATTTCAGCAAGTGGTGTTTGTCCTGCAACTCAGAGATGAGCAATACTTGCTGAAAGGCCCCTTTCCCCATAACTGTTGAAGGTATGGGAGCTAGCTTCAGTTTCCTCTCTGGCAACCCCATCTGCTATGCATCGGGTAATGTAAATACTAAGTTTAACCACTTTTGAAAGCTCCGCCAGCTGCATCAGAGCCATGCTTCTTCATGATTGCTGAAGGCCAACTACAATTGAAAAGAAAAAGACATTAATAGGCTGCCATTTGTAACATATTGCAAGCATTTATACCTGCTTCAGTAGTTACGATGCTGCGGCGTGATTCATTTTGGAAAGTAACTTTCTTGCACATGCTTTGAGGGCAAGTTCATGTGTCAGGAAAGCAAGGAAAAGACTAGCCTGGAAGGAAAACATTAAAGAAGGTTTATTATGTTTATACCCCGAGTTTCCAGGGTGCTTAATGGTTTTTCTCACTCTGCATTTTTAAGCAAACTCTTCCTGATGAAACACACATGTCTCAAAACTGTGCACGATGGTTCTTGACTCAGAAGTGCATCAAAATGCATATAAACATAGATGTTTAAGGTGAAAAGGCATACATATTGCCAGTTTTAGTTGAAGTGGATCCCAAAATCCACGTTTTGGATAAACCAGTTTTCCTGGTTTATCATGAGGCTGAAGTGAGATTTAATGCATTTAGGAATGAATAGATGTCACATTCACATTGCCCAATGAAGAGTCGTTTTTTAGGCAAGTGATACGGTATTGCCATACCCACAAGTCCCATCTCCATCGCCATACCCACAAGTTTTGCATTTCTATGGCTATTCATACAGTCTGATCATAGAGGTCCTTCATAGACATTAGTTCACACGGATCTGAGGAAGTAGAGCAAGTCTATGAAAGCGTATGCTACAACGTCTTTTGTATAGTTAGTCTCCAAGGTGCTACAACATCCCTTTGTATAATGATATTCCAGACTAAAATGCTGACGTCTCTGAAGCAAACCCCAGGATAGGCTTGTCTTAAAGTATGACCATAAGCCAAAAATGACTGGAGACACACAGCAACAACAACAAGCTTCCCCATGGTAGGATGCTTTCCTTTTAATGGGTTCCATGTATGTTGGAAAGAATACTCCTTTATCCCTGAGAGGGGATGCCTTCCCTGCTGTGTTGATGTTATATCATTTGTTGTGATATCCCTTGTCCCTGCAGGGACCAGATGAACTGCGCAAACAAAAGAAGGAAGGCATCTCTTGGAAAGAGAATTTTGAATCTCAAAACAAATGTATAGGGTTTCAGTATTTTGCATTTCAGGGAGCAGAGGCGAGAGCAAAATATAGAGAAATACCAACCTGGTTGTAAAGATGTGTAATTCCTGCTCAAATTGTAAATCCCCATAAAGCAGAGTTGAAGCCCACGCTGCGGAAATACAACCCAAAGGTGGCACATAATGGATGAGCTGAGAGAGTGCAACTGACAGTCAAGAAAATTGGTTGTTGGCCTCTGGAGAGAGAACGCACATTGGAACGTATTTTCAGGGCTGGATTTCAAAATGGCCTCAGCCCAGCTTCCCTTCCTTTTGTCTGCAAGGTGTTGACATCTAGTTAGTAGTTGCTGCAAAAGCCGAGACTGTTTCTACCTATGTTAGGTGTTTACGACAATCCTGTTGGGTGGTGGTGGTGGTAGTTAGGGCATTGCCTACCCAAATGAGATTTCTAACCTGCCCAAGACATTTTCCTTCAGTCCCCAATTTTCTAGCATTGCAGGGAATGACACACTGAAAATCATTCATACCTGGAATTTTTCTCTATGCTGTGGCCCAGTACAGACTGGTGCAAAGCTCTGGCCTGGGGCTGATTTAAGGGCTCCAGAGGGCTGGGTATCCATAGGCGCCCAGCCTTACTAGCACTGCCCATGCGCCATCCTGCCCAGCCCACATGGGGCACGCGACGATGACGCACGGGTGTCCACACGCCCAAACAGCATCAGGGCACTTGAGCACCATTATGGTGCTCCTAAAAAGAAGCCTCTCTAGGAGGTTTCTTTTTAGGGAGCGTGTCGGTGCCACACGGTGCGGTTGGTGTGGCACCGATGAGGGGTAAAGATGCCCGTCTGTATCTCCCATGTGTCCACATTCCCTTGGTCTGCCCCTTTTCTTTGGATGCCTAAACTCGGTTTTTAAATGCTCAGTTGAAGTTTTAAGGTCCTGCAATGCTAAAAATTTGGCAAGTGATGGAAAGTTTCTTGGGGAGGGGCGGATTTTTTTTAATTTTGCTATCATCCCCCCCCCCCCCCCCATAGCTGCAATCCTGAATCCTTTTTGGCCTAAAATAGAATAGATGAATGTGATAAATCCATGCACTCACAACTAGCTATGTTATAATTGGGGTGTGTGTGTGTGTGTGTGTGTGTGATGACAATATGTCCAGGGTCTCATTTTTCTGTCTCTAGCTCTCCTCTCCAGGAATGCAAATCCTGTTAAAATTCCCCCCAAATGTACCAAAATCACAAGCCACGGTGTCTGGGGCTTCTGGAAGCTGAGGTCCAAGACAAATGGAGGACCAGAGGTTGATAACTAGAATTTGGGGAGACCAGAATTTGAATCCCTGCTCAGTCATGGCAACCAAATGGGTGACTTTTGGGCAAGTCATAATCTCTCAACCCAAGAGGAAGACAAAAGCTCATCTGAATAAAGTTCGCTAAGGATAGGGTCACCGTAGTCAAAGATGACTGGAAAGCATATAACAACAGCAAACACTGGAAGAATTTCAGCATCTCGAATAGGGCTACATATGGCCCTAAGATAGGATTACAGCTTTGCTGTAAATATCATTGGATGGGTGGAGGGCACATCCCTCTCCTTCTTCACTTCAAGGGTGTTTTTGTCATTCATTCTCATCCAACCATATGATGCTCGGTCTCCCAGCACTGTCCATGTGCAATGTGCATACTCTTAGGGTATTTATGTACCACGCAACGTATCTGTTTTATTTACCGCCTTAATCCATCAACTTTCTCATAATGTGCTGAAGGCACTTTATGAGCAAAATACATGCAGCGCCATCCCATAAAATCCCGCGTTCTAAAACCAAAGCGGAAACAATTTCATTAAAGCGACAATAAAATGTTTATTATGAAAAGCCACTTTTCTTTGGAGAGATGTGAAATGGAAAGACTTTTCCAAGGAGACGGGGAAAAGGAAGGAGAAATCGAAGGGACTCTTTGTTTGATAGAAAATGGTGGGGTGGGCAGAGAAGCCTAGTGGGGCAATGAAACCACTCTGGGGTCCGGTCCAAACTTTAAAAGAGTTATCAGGTTTTTGAACCTGTTGGGGATATAGGGTTCAGCACCTTGGATGATCCAGACTGGTTTCACCATGTAGAAAACACCATATAGTCACCCACTTATCCTGTCTTTCTATGTCTGTATATAGGATGGGACTCTATATAGGATGCATGCGCACTTCCCACTTGTATTTGTTTTACTTTAACCCTGTTTTCCTATGAGAGAATTGGCATTAGAGCTGGATGAACAATAAGGAGGTAAATGCCACTGCTCCCCCGGTGTAAGCTTATTAGAGGCTTCCTAGTTCTATAAACCTATTAGAGTGCTTGCCATATGTTGAATGAAGTGAGCCTCTCCGTCCATTTCCTGAGCTTGCTGTGATCAGGTAAGGACATGCAAGGACATTGTTGCACCTCTGTGTGTGTGTGTGTGTGTGTGTGTGTGTGTTTAAGACAGCAACAAAGGAAAAACAAGTCAACATTAATTTAGGCTAACACCAGGCTGACTTGACTCTGGCCAATGCCCAATGGTGACGGTGCATTGTGTCATCCCATTGCAAAGAGGAAGGCTATCCATGTTGTGCAGGTGAAAGGCCACAAGATAGTGCTATTGGGCATGAGGCTTTAAAATGGGGCAGGAGTCATGCAGTTTATAGGCTGCATGAAGCTTGGAGAGGGGACTTGGCTCCCCCAGACCTGGGGGGAAATTGTAGGGGAGATTTCCCCCAAAAAAATACAACCCAGAGGGCCTGTTTGAACCGGCAAATACCATTCCTGCCCATTGCCACATTCCCAAATGGCAAGAAACCCCACTTGGAAGAGAATGGAAGTGACTTGGCTTGCAGAATAGAAAACTGAGAGGTCTTCTCTGAGATGACACTGTGATCATCTTTAAATATATGAAAATATGAATATTTTAATATATGAATATATGAAGAGATGTCAACTAGGACATAATGGGTTGAGATTGCCAAAAAAAGGAGGGAGATCCCATCTAAACATTTGGAAGAACCACCTGGCAATAAGAGCCGTTTGACAGTGGAACAGATGGCCTCAGAAGGTGTAGTCTCCTTCACTGGATATCTTTAAGCAGCGTTTTAGTTATGTACTCCTCATGGAGGTCGGTTGGAATAGATGGTCCTTGCAGTTCTTCCCAAATCTGAAGTTCTGTGATTCTGAAATGGCCCTTCAAGTTGAGGGCAGTTGCACCAATGTGGCCGGATCAGGGTCTGGCAGAGCTGAAAATGACCTTCCAATGGATGCATGGAGAAACATCTTCCATATCCAGACTTCCACCATGCAATAGATTGGGAGGTTAGAATTGCTCTGTAAAGACCTTCGAAATCTACTATCGTTGAAGGCAACACGCATGGGAAATCAAGCAAAAGACACATTGACTTACCGACCACATTTCTAGCACAGTCAGGCCAGCAAGAGGCCTAAAGCAAGCAAGGTGATAGAAGATCTCTCTTGCCATATTCAAGCTGTACTTGCCTTGCCTGCTAGCATACTTACTCCGAGGTGAAGGCACTGGCGTCCATATGAGTAGGGAAGAGAATCCACTCCAGGGCTTAGTCTGCAAATATTTTTTGGAAGCTGCCATTTGTGACCGCCTGCTCTCAGAAAAGACTAAAATTAGTACAACTATTCCTTCTTGCCCGTGAGAATGAAATCCATGAAGACTTTACATTCCTACCATTTATGTCTTAATGGAGTCTTTCCTGGGGGGGGGGAAGCTTGGAGGAATTTGAATATGTTTTTGTATGCCATTGTATATTTTTCTAGGGTTGTAGATTGAATTTGGATACGGCCTAATCTTTCCCCTGCGACAACTAACCATACACTCGGGTGCGTTAGATAGGCTGCGATGTATAAAATTAATTATATCAGTGACAGCTGTAAGGTTGTCTGACAAGAGTGTTTTATAGCCCTTGCCCTCAGGTCAAATCTTTTTTAGTGGATTGCTAAAACCACTAAGTGGAACAGTACAACAAAGACCATTTACTATGGCTCCTCTGTTCACCAGAAGAGCTCGCCAGTCCAAGAAACCGCTCCCAGAAGAGGTTAACCAGTGTCTAGTTTTCACTCTTCCTTAGCATGATAGAAGACATCCATTTTGTACATGACAACATGGTTTTCAGTTTTGATCCGGGACGGAATTCCCTCGATTGGGCTTCTTTAGGTTGCAGTCTTTTGACAAGCGTTTGTGCAAGTAGATTTGTTACACGCCTGTCTTCTTGGAAAGGTGCGTCTATCTGTCGTGACATAGAATCATAGAATCATAGAATTGGAAGAGACCGCAAGGGCCATCCAGTCCAACCCCATTCTGCCATGCAGGAAATCCAGATCAAAGCATCCCCGACAGATGGCCATCCAGCCTCCGTTTGAAGACCTCCCAGGAGGGAGACTCCACTATACTCCAAGGAAGTCTGTTCCACTGTCAAACAGCCCTTACTGCCAGGAAGTTCCTCCTAATGTTCAGGTGGAATCTCTTTTCCTGTAGCTTGCATCCATTGCTCCGGGTCCTAGTCTCTGGAGCAGCAGAAAACAAGCTTGCTCCCTCCTCAATATGACATCCCTTCAAATATTTAAACAGGGCTATCATATCACCTCTTAACCTTCTCTTCTCCAGGCTAAACATCCCCAGCTCCCTAAGGCGTTCCTCATAGGGCAAGGTTTCCAGACCCTTCACCATTTTAGTCACCCTCCTTTGGACACGCTCCAGTTTCTCAATGTCCCTTTTGAATTGTGGCACCCAGAACTGGACACAATATTCCAGGTGGGGTCTGACCAAAGCAGAATACAGTGGCGCTATGACTTCCCTTGATCTAGACACTATACTTTATTGATGCAGCCTAAAATTGCATTGGCCTTGTTAGCTGCCGCATCGCACTGTTGACTCATGTTCAACTTGTGGTCTACTTGGACTCCTAGATCCCTTTCACATGTTGTCTCCTTTAGCCAGGTCTCCCCCATAATCCTATATCTGTGCATTTTTTTTTTTTTCGCCCTAAGTGCAGTACCTTACATTTCTCCCTGTTGAAGTTCATTCTGTTAGCTGTGGCCCAGCTTTCTAGTCTATTCAGGTCATTTTGAATCTTGATCCTGTCCTCTGGAATACAGTGGTGCCTCGGGTTACGAAATTAATTCGTTCCGCAGCTAATTTCGTAACCCGAAAAACCTTCGTAAGCCGAATTGCCATAGGCGCTAATGGGGAAAAAAGCCGCGGCTCCATTTAAAACAGCGCCGGAGTTTTTTCGTAACCCGAAAAAACTTTCGTAACCCGAAACAATAAATCCCTATGGGATTTATTCGTATCCCGAAAAATTCGTAACCTGGGTATTTCGTATCCCGAGGTACCACTGTATTAGCTATTCCTCCTAATTTGGTGTCATCTGCAAATTTGATAAGTATTCCCCCAATTTTTTCCTCCAAGTCATTGATAAAGATGTTGAACAGTACTGGGCCCAGGACAGAGCCCTGTGGGACCCCACTGGTCACTTCTCTCCAGGATGAAAAGGTGCCATTGTTGAGCACCCTTTGGCTTTGGCCGGTCAACAGTTACAAATCCACGAAACAGTTGCCTTGTCTAGCCCACATTTTACAAGCTTGTTTGCAAGAATGTCATGGGGAACCCTGTCAAAGGCCTTACTGAAATCAAGATATACTATATCCACAGCATTCCCTGCTTCTACCAAGCTAGTAATTAACATTAAATGCCCTCGGTGATTAAGGAAATAAGCTTTGCAGAGAAGTGTGTTAAGGAAAAGAGAACGGAAAGCGGGTTGCTTTCTGCCTGAGCAGTATGAATGCTTATGAATATTCTCAGACATCACAGTTAGCTACAGTCAATACAAATGAGAGAAAGAGATACGATTTATGCATATTTAGTGAGAGGGAAAGCAAAGGGGTGTGTATGGGGCTGTAACCCACTTCTCAGGCATCATTCAAATTCATTTTTAATGCTTTCTATAGAATTAATTTTTCCTTCCCTTCAGATGAGTTACATCATCCCCCAATGAGGTTGTTGTTGTTGTTGTTGTTGTTGTTGTTGTGTGCCTTCAAGTCACTTCCAAGTCACTGTATCTTCAACCACCATCCTCAGGTATTGCAAACTCCGGGCCTTCCTTGATGGAGTCTATCCATCTGCAATACATTCTTCTTCCTTTCCCCCTGCATTCTACCTTACCAAGCATTATTGTCTTTCTACTGAGTCGTTTCTTCTCATGATGTTTCCAAAGTATGACAGTTTTAGAGTTGCCATAACTTGGAAATGATGGGAAGGCACACAGTGATGACAAAAGGACAACTCAGACCATTATTGCTTGATGCAAATAGCAAGATGGAACCCCCCTCATTCTGGAGACATAGGATGACTAGACTATCAGATAAATCTTATATCAAAGTAGTCAACGGAGTACCACATTTAAGGGCAGTAGGCACATTCACAAGATCTGAGATGGTTATGGCTCCAAGAGAAGCGACATTCTCCAAGAGAAGGAAATAGCTAGGGAAGCCTAAGAGATATGGCTAGAGAGGGCTACCACTACTGCCAACCTCCCTTTGTATCTATTGCCTTTTGGAACTGCCTCATACTACCTAAAGGTTGGGTCAAGCCTTGCCATGGTATCCTAGATTATATTCATTGAGAAACCAAATTTGAGAAACATTGTGCTTTGACTTTCTTCTCCGTTTTCCACTTGGCTGTAGCAGGGGAAAGAAGTCATCCATTGCAAACCAACTCTGTTCTTTCTAACCCCTTCTCCGTTTCTTGTTTCTCCAAAGGTGAAAGCTACGTATGTTCCTCGGACAACTTTTTTAAGAAAGTGGAGTACACCAAGAACGTCAACCCTAACTGGTCTGTCAATGTGAAAACCTCGGCCAACATGAAGGCGCCCCAGTCCTTGGCCAGCAGCAACAGCGCCCAGGCCAGAGAGAACAAAGATTTCGTGCGGCCCAAGCTGGTGACCATCATCCGAAGCGGCGTGAAGCCGAGAAAGGCCGTCCGCGTGCTCCTGAATAAGAAGACGGCACATTCATTTGAGCAGGTGCTCACTGACATCACAGAAGCCATAAAGCTGGAAACAGGCGTGGTCAAAAAACTCTACACCTTGGATGGAAAGCAGGTGAGGCCGTCTTAAGCAAAAGGTTGCTAAATCTTACACTGATGCAGCAGTGAGACAAAGTTATGCAGTTGTGAAAGTCTGTGGTGCTTTCTTCATTTGTGTTCCAAGTATTGACTTTTTCCTGGGTGGAGGCGGGTGCGTGGCATCAAGATGGGAGATTGGTTATAGCAATGGGGTCTGACACTTAATCTAAATAGAGGGCATCACTTGGGGGGTAAGGCGATATGGACCAGGTGACATCCTGAAGGGTGTATGTGACACTGCTGGTCTCCACATCTCTGACATTTGGCAGTGGTGTTCACCCGCATCCTTTTAAAGCCCTGGAATGCTGCAGAAGAGAAGGTATGAGTAAGATAAAGCTCAGTGGGCAGAGAAAGAAAAGAGTCATGGTTTTAAGAACATTTTTTTCTGGGGTTTTGAGCCTATGTGGCTGTGTTCTGGAAACATTTATCCTTGCCGTTTTGCTTGCATCTGTGGCTGGCATCTTCGGAGGGTGGAGGCATGCCTCTTCTCGGTAGGTTAGGCCTAAAACTGGAGTGTCTGGCCTCAATCCTACAGGTTATGCCAGCTAGACTAGGCTCATGTACTCAACTGTTGAAGGGTAAGTCAACACAAAGGTGAGCCCCATTGATTCAGTGGACCTATTTGGGAGTAACAACAGGATTTGGGTAATCTGCACTGCATAGCTTTGATACTGCTTTAACTTTTTCGAAGACATCCCATGCAACCCTGGGACTCAGAATTCTCTTCTAGGGAGCTCTAGTCCACTCCTTTGAAATATAGTTCTGAGAACTAGAAGTACCTCAACAAACAAGAGATTCCAGAATACCGTGGGATGGAGGCATGGCACTACACTGCCATAACTGTGGATTGTAGATGCTTTCTTAGACCCTTTCCACACAACATAATTATACCACTGTGATTCCACTTTAGTCCATCCTATGGAACCCTGCGATGTGCAGTTTAGCGAGGGAGATGCCAGAGAGCTCTAGTGCCTCACCAGACTACAAATCCAACAATTCCATAGGCTGCAACCTTTACAGTTAAAATGGAATCATAGTGCAATAAGTGTGCAGTGTGGAAAGACCTTTGGTCTCTCCCTATTCTGCATTTCTCTATGACCTTTTCGGCTGCTTGTCTTTTCCGTATTCCTCCTCTGGCCCTGAAGCTTTGCTGACTAAGTGAATATTTACTGAAGCCTAAAATTAACCTGCCACAGTGGCCACCATCTGCTCCTAGAGAAGCTGGACTTTTCATGCCAGTGAGTAGTTGTTGTTACAAAATTGTCACTGCTATTAGTATCAGGCAGGGGAATGGAGCCAAGCATCTGAGGAAAACAGATGTGCCATCGCCACTCGCCCTGAGCACCAGTGAGCCATGAATATCCTCCAAAGGATTCTTGCCCCCCGCCTCCGCAAATAAATAATACAGGCAGTTTGTGCCGGAGTATTATTTTGGCTTTAGGGCACCGTTTCGACAAGAGCCGGGGCAGAAATTTCTCAGGAGACATTTTGCTAAGGAAAAAACAAAAAACACGCATCTGAGATGTATTTTCCTCACTGCTTTCAATAAAAAAGAAGACTACGTTGCGGAATATTTTTCCAGATATCACACGCCACGTTTGATGGGGTTTGTCATCTTCCTCCCAACGATGCCACAGAATTATCTTTCTTCCACATCTCTGTGGAGGATGCGAAAGAGCTTCAAATGCAACAAAAACACAACCAAGCACCAAGCTGGAGGTTTCCATGTCAGTGGGGCAGTCAATTTGCCTAGGGTTTAAGTCTGAACTTAGGACAGTGTATTTTTAAGGTCAGAGTAAAACCCGGAATGGATCACTGCCCCACTGACATGGAAGCCACCAGCAACCATTGAAAAATACTCCTTAGGGAAGGAAAGGGATAAAAGATGGGTAAGGTACTTCATTGGGAAGTTGCTGGGAAACGTTTCCTCTTTCTAGGCCAGTGATTCTTCAGTCCTCCAGGTGTTTTGGACTTCAGCTCCCAAAAGCCCCAGCCATTCTTGACTGTTGGCCAAGTCAAGAATTCTGGGAGCTGAAGTCCAAAACATCTGGAGGACCAAAGTTTGGGAAGCACTGTTCCAGATATATTTGCTGAAATAGCTCCCCAGTTTCAAACAAGAAAAGTAGAGAATTTGGAGAGGTCCATTTGCACACAACTCTCTTATCAATGCTTCTTAAGTCAAGAATGCTAAGAGTTGATGTCCAACAACATCTGGAGACCTAAGAACCCTGGTTTTAGAGTGAAGTGAGTTTTCTTCATGCGTTTCCATATATTTTGGTGTTGTTTCGGGTCAAAGATTGCCTCCAAATCATGCCCAAACATTACTTTTAAGAAACATATTGGGGTTTTGGACGAGTGGCTCCAGGGTCACAACAATGCGGTCCAAGGGCCACATGCAAGCCATATGCCGTCACGACACTAGATCTTAAAGTAAGTAGGTTGCTGACTGTCTGGAAGTAAGTAAATTTCAAAAAATGCATAGAAAAGCCAGCAAATTGAAAAATGAGGATGAAAAATAATCCACAAAGTGGGGAGACATTTTTGCAATATAAACCTGGAGGCATGGGACAGTCCTGGGGATGGAAAAAAAGATGCACAGAAATAGTCTTGATGAATAACCAAGAACTGGATCTCCATGAAGCTCACCAGCCGAACCATTTAGCTATGAACTTCCTCATCCGTTGACCAGCAAAGGCCAATGCTGCAGCTATTCTTAAAACCCATATATTCTGTGTCATATCATTTTATCTTCAGGACCTAAGGATCTGGTCTTTATCTGAAATGTGGAATCCCTCCCTCCACCAATGACATTAAATAACTATTTCCATTGTTTTCCATGGTACGCTTCCAAGCTTTTCGAATGGTAGTATTATGTGGTATGAAAGTACATTTTTGAAGCATGAATATAATCTCTCTATATAATCAAATCATGATGCATCTACTGGAGGGAATTTAAAAGAAAAAGAAACAAAGAAAGACAAGAAACATTGGCCTTTTGTTCCATTGCTCTCGTTTCCCTAAGTCATGAGCAAGTTGCTTTTGCTGCTTCTAAATGTTACCTGTCTTTTTCCAGCCAAGTTACATCCATATTCATGTGTCAGGACATTTGTGGTCTTGCTCACCAGAGACTTCCCAGTTCTGATAGAAATGTTCCCCTCTAGCAATGCGCACCTCGACGTGAATGTAATGTGGCAGGTGATTGGTGAAATCCAAATTCCTGCTTGAAAAGCAGATGCAAATGTGCAGCAAGGCGTGGGCAGTGTGCTAGCTCCTGTGGAAGTGCATTTGCCACCTTCGTTTTAGATGAAGTGCAAAGTGAGACTCTGCAAACAGAGGGAGGGTCAGGAAGGATTGTGTCAGGGAAGAGAAGTTTCCAAAGCAGCACTTGGAAGAGGAGACACGAAAGTGTTCTTACCAGAGGCAACACTGGCTTATTGATTTATTGCATTTATTAGAACACGCCTATGGTTTCAGGATTGGACTGCAACCCTGGAGAAGAGGGTTCTTATTCCCTGCTTGGCCATGAAACCCATTGAGTGACCTTAAGCAAGTCACACACTCTCAGCCTCAATGGAAAGGCAACGGCAAACCTCCTCTGAACAAATCTTGCCAAGAAAACCCCAGGATAGGTTCATCTTCTTCTTGTTGTGTGCCTTCAAGTCATTTATGATTTATGGCAACCTTAAGGAGAACCTATCCTGGGGTTTTCTTGGCAAGAGTTGCTCAAAGGAGGTTTGCCAATCCATTGCCTTCCCCTGAGGCTGAGAGAATGTGGCTTGTCCAAAACTTATGGTGACCTTAAGGCGAACCTATCAGAGGGTTTATTTGACAAGATTTGTTCAGAGGAAGTTTGCCATGGCTTTCATCCCAAAGCTGAGAGTATGTGACTTGCCCAAGCTCACCCAATGGGTTTTATTGCCAAGCTGGGAATTGAACTCTGGCAGGATTGCTTTAAGTTGGAAATGACTTGAAGGCACACAACAACAACAACAACAACAACATCCTTCCCCCTGTCTAGAAGTCTCTGGGTAGCATACAGTTTAACCATTCCGACATATTGAAAGCAGCATGAATAATAAAAAATGATTATCAAAAGCTGCAAACATATCAAACAAGTTAATAGGTTATTTTAAAAAGAGATTAAAAGAATTAAAATAGCGTCAAGCAATTTAAGAGGGGACAACCAGCTTGGTTGCTTCCAAACCACAACATGTCCGTGGCATGGAGGTATTCCCCAGGTTCACCTTTCCCAACCGCAGGTTTTGAGATGCTGATACAGTGGCCTCTCCTTCTCTCCTTGGCAAAGGGTTTGGAGAAGGAGGTTGGCATCCTTCCCCATGAACAGACCCGCCCCAGGGCTCAAGGATCAGCCCGGTGCTTAAAATGTCAAGCTCAGGAGCAGAAGAGCTTATGTATAGGTGTTCACACGCTGTCTGGATAGGAGAAAATGAGTCATTTATTTATAGCACTAGGTGGCTTGTAAAATGTGATGGTGAGTGGCAGAGACAAGGAAGTCACAAGGGCTGCTTTGAGCATCTCCACGTGGGCCATTGTCAAAGTTCTCCTCTCTTTGAGGAGGATGGAAATGCCACATCTAGTCATTTACCCAAGACACTTGTATGGTTTTGTGATTTACCAGAACAGAGAGAGAGTGTGTGTGTGTGTGTGTGTGTGTGTGTGTGTGTTAGATGTTCTGGTAAATCACAAAACCATATTAGTGTCTTGGGTAAATGACTTGGGGGTGTGTGTGTGTGTGTGTGTGTGTGTGTGTGTGTGTGTGTATATATATATATATATATATATATATATATATATATATATATATACAGTCGCCCCTTTGAAGTCGCTCCAGACCCCTGCATGAGTTCAAAATATTGTGCATATTGAAGCCCCATAGGCTTGAATGGGGCATGTATATGCACGGCGTGCGCCATGGGTGCACACCCAATTAACTTTAATAGTGGTCGCCCCTCTGCGGATTTCCAAGTCCACACATTTCAAGTCTGCGGACTTGGAGGAGCGACTGTATATGCACATATGTATAGGTATATGTAAACCGTTCTCCTAATGAGAATTATTCTCCTTAGGAGACACAGCTGGGCTTTGTTAAATTTCTGTCTTCATTATTTATCTAACTATTTATTTCATTTGTATCTCACTTTCTTCCAAATGGGAACTCAAGGCAGTTCACAACATTAACCAAATGGATCATGAACTGAGGATCTAGTTTAGTTTGTTCACAGATGCCCTTCTAAGTCTTAGTCTTCTGATTTCTTGACTACAGTCTCCATTTTGATTTAAGAAAGTGCAAAAAGGCACTGGTGTCCCGTCTGATCTTGGAAGCTAAGTGGGGTAAGTCCTGGTTAGTACTTGAATGAGAGACCACCAACAAATACCAGGTGCTGTCGGCTGTATTTCAGAGAAAGGAACTGGCAGAACCACCTCCCGAAGCATTCCTTCCCCAAAAAGCCCCTATGACAGTGATGGTGAACCTTTTAGAGGCCGAGTGCCCAAACTGCACCCCAAAACCCACTTATTCATTGCAAAGTGCCATGCCCCTCTGGCTTTCTAGTAACAAACTCTGTGCTGGGGTGACGGCACATGTGCCCACAGAGAGGGTTCTGAGTGCCACCTCTGGCACGCATGCCATAGGTTCGCCATCACTGTCCTATGGAATCCATGGGGTCACCATAATTCACCAGGCAACTTGAGGGCACATACACACAAAAGTGGAGGTAACATTTTAGATGCCTCCACCATCCATTTTAAAATCATGTAAATCATTGGTGCTCATTATATTTGTTTTCTCAGTGTTCAAGTGTAGCCCTGCTTTTTTGCCCTTTCTTCCTTCAGTTTCATCAGCGATCAGATTCAAGTCTATTGCTGTTGTTTGGGCGGCAATATGGGGTCCTCTCCATATTTTAAATTGTTCTTCCCTCCGTTTCCACACCTTCATCTTCCAACTCTATTTGAATTTACTTTCTGTGCTTTCCGCATGATGCGCTCTGCATATCAATGAAAGAGATAAATTAAAATGCACCATCGTCAGACTCCCTTGCCAATTGAAAACCATTTGGTTTCTCCATTGCCTGCCTGTCCTGACCTTGTCATTAGAATAGATTATATGTTGAAATAATCAAACGTCATCATTTCTAATACTCCATCATTTTGAGATTTAAAACCAAATAAAGGATGGATAGTTTATTTTATATGCACGCACCAAGTAGCCTGTCCCTTCCTGTCTCTCTTTCTTCCCTACTCTTTCTGCATTTGACTGTATCTCACATACATGCTCTTCTAATATATATCATGCGCAGCAGTGGAAGTGGCCCAGAAGGTCACACATTTTGCAGCCTCTGAGATCTGTGCTCTTGTCTCCAAAGAACAATGGAAGTAATACATGGTATTGACTCTGCCAGAATAATCAGCAGCCATTATCGTGCAACCAAGGGCGAGATCCTGCATTTTTCCCCCTTGCCCTGCCATCTGTTCTTCACTGACATTTGGGTTCACAAGCATGTCCTGATGTCGTTCTGCTCTTGGCCATCTACAGACGTCATGCCAGACATAATCCCTATTGGGTTACTTGACCCCATAGTTCACATCCGGTGGCAGGACAGTGAATGGTGAAAGCATCTCTCCACCTTCTTTTGTTGTGTCTGTTGTGTTGTGACTAAGGATGGGGGCAGGACTGATTGCTTTGGCCCTGGGATACAATTTCCATTTTCCTTGATGGGGACCAAGGGTGTTAAGAACCAGACCATTTTGTCACATTGCATTTCTAAGAACCCTACTAGCATTTTCTGGCCAATTTCTCCATCCATCCATTAATTTCTCCATCCAGTTGTCCCTTCCTCCATCTGTAGTCTTATCTGGTCTTACCTGGAGATGTGATCAATGGTCATTGTAGCATTGGCTAGCTGTGTCTTGTCGCCATTTCAGTTGCTTGCAGTGACCTAGAGCAGAGTTCCTAGCCTTTGGTCCTCCAGACCAAGCTGCCATAATTCCTGAGCATTGGCTACATTGGCTGGAGTTTCTGGGATCTGGAGTCCAAAATAAATAGCGGAGCAAAGGAATTGCAGACCTAGAATAATATTATGTCAAGGTATCAGTAGTTGCTGGCAATTCGCTGGTCAACGGAGCGGTGAAACAACTCTTGATTTTGAACAGGTTTCAAAGAGCTGTCCAGCTTTCCAAGACGCTGAACCTATTTTGAGGATGAGTTTCAGTACCCAGGATAGCTGTTTTGAAACCCATATCTAAAACTGGATTCATGGGAGCCACCAGCCACCATTGCAAAGCATTGTGGGAAATTAAAATGGCAGAAAAGCCTAAAGGGGCAATTGAGGTTAGGAGTCAGTAGTATCCCATCCATCAGTGTTCGCAAGTTCTGGGAGGTTTTCAAAAGTTTTGGGTGAAGGTGATGGTCTCGATGATTAAGATTGTCAAGAAACCCAAAGATCTGTGAACTTCTTAAAAACCTGAGAAGGAGCATTTCTTGAGAATTCAGTGTTTCTGGACAGCTCCGCAGTAATGGGACCGGAATCAATGCAACCGTCTCATCTCCGTCTTTCCAACATGGCCATATCAGAAGCCTTATCAACTTCTGGCAGGCTAAAGGATTACATGTAAATGAGGCATCAAAGGCTAGAATTAAAATATTAGCAATGATGAATATGACTCTTGCATGCTTGAGAGGGCTTCGCAGTGGATTAAAAAACATCCCGGCCTACATCTCTTAACGCTGGCAGAAAGTTTAAGGCGCTGCTTTCACTGAATTTTAATACTTTATGTTATGACTTTCAATGGCGTTGTGGATTTCCTATTATTTTAGACAACCGCAATCACTGAGGCTTACATTCTGACAAGTCCATGTCAGAAGGAAAATGAAGACCAGAAGGATATAAACCAAATACACCAGGAAAGTGCTTTGCGGCCCATGTAGGAAAATTTATATTTTTAGCTTTTGGTGTCCTTTGCTGTGACAAATCTGAAACGCGTTTTCAATGCAAGCCTCCATTCCCCTCCTGCCATCGCTTCTGATTTTAATCTGCTCCTTCATTCCTACCCTTTTGTTTCCTATTGTGCTTTGGGACTCCCCAGTAAACCAGCCATAATCACCAGCGATTGCATTTCCGTTTCTGATTTCTTTTTCTACTCTGCGAACAAAGGAATTTAAATAGAGATTAGATACAAAAGCAACCCTCAGCTGCACATAACAGCAAAGATTGGGAAGTGTTTTAGTTGCTTGCACAACTAAACTATGGAAACCCTAAGGTGACCCTATCTTTTGTTTGCCATCTTCTAAGGCTGAGAGATTGTGACTTGCCCAAGGTCACCCAGTTGGTTTTCAGGGCTGAGTAGAGATTTGAACCCTGGTCTCCAGAGTCATAGCCCAGTGCGAAAAGCACTACACCACACTGATGCAGGACAATATATCAGGGCTATATAGAGCACAATATCAGGACAATATATGCAGTCAGCCCTCCTTATCCACAGATTCCCCCCCCCCTCCCCATTTTGCTCTGCCATTATATTTACACTGGAGCCTTGTTATACGCTGGGGTTTGGTTGCAAGGTCCCCTGCATCCGTGGATGCTCAAGTCCCATTAAATATAATGACATAGCAAAATGGTGTCCCTTATAAAAAATGGAAAGTCAAGGTTTGATATTTGAAATGTATACTTTTTTAGAACATTTTCAAACCGTGGATGCTTGAATCCGTGTATTAAAAAAAATCAGTGTATAAGAAGGGCCGACTGTAATGGAACTTAGAAAAGTCTATGAAAGCTGATGCTGTCAATTTCTTTCTTTCAGTTAGTCTCAAAGGTGCTACAAGATCTCTTCATATCTTGATAGTTTAAGTGTTGGACTAGGACTCCAGGAGATCAGAGCTCAAATCCTTGCTCAGCATGAAAACCTACCTTTGGCACTCACTCAGCCTCAGGAGCAGGCAATGGCAGGCCCCCTCTGAACAAATCTTGGCAACAGATAAGAGCCATTATGGTGTAGTCGTTTGGACTCTGGGAGTATGTGTGTATGTGTGCCTTCACATTTCCTGTAGACCTATGGTGAGCCCGTGAATTTCATTAGGTTTTCTTAGGCAAGGAATGTTAAACGGTGGCTTTTCTAGTTCCTTCCTCTGAAATATAACCTATAGCACCTGGTTTTCATTGGACGGTCTGCTATCCAAGGAGTTCAAATCCCTACTCAGCCATGGCAAGTCATACTCTCTCAGCCTCAGAGGAAGGCAATGAAAAAGAAAAGAAATCATGCCAAGAAACCCATGTGATAGGTTCACCTATCCATTGGTCATAACCAACTTGGTAGCATGCAGCGACACAATAAATAATCTCTCATGCAAGCGCTTTGCAAGACGTGAGGCCCAAGAACCCATTAATCCAGGGCGACACATAGACCGTCAGATAAAAGCACGATGGATTCAAGGGTCCCCACCTTCTTGTACCCATGTGCCTCCTTCCCACAACACATCGCTTGTGCTCATGTTGTCGATTCCCCACACCCATTGTGTGGTCCAGCAGCTGCGAGGACCAGTTGCTAGGTGACAGCCTCCGTGGCACAAAGAGCTCCGACTGAGCAGGTCGGTCCTTCCATTTTCAAACAGCTGTTCAGAATTTCTATTTGCCTTTCTCTAATTGTCGGGAATCAGAGAGAGCCACATCAGCATAAAATACCTCCTTGAGATGAAAGAGACGCAGTCGATAGTGTTGCTTTCTTCTTCGACTCCAAACTCTCTTTCTGGGCGATCATACATGGTTTGGCGGTGTTCGCCTAGAGAGCCAGAGAGTTGAGGTTGAAACGCAATGGGCTCAGCTTCGTCCTTGCCTCTTCTCCTCTTTGTTTGGGGCACTTGACAGTGAAATAGGATTTGGCGTCTTGTGAACATGAGGCCCCTTTCCAGAGTAATCTTGAAGGCCTGTCCTTGGGCGCTGTGAGCAAATCAAATCCATATTCTGCATGCGAGCGAACAATGGAACAATGGGGATGTGTGAAATCTTTTCTTTTCAATGGGTGGATGTGGCAGTGGGAAGGGTGCATGCATGTGTATGTGCGCAAGCATGCATATTGGAAATATCTCTTTCCACACTGACATTTGTTTCAGTCGTGGTGCAGAACTTGTTGGTGCAATGCAGACAGGGTGGGGCACAGTACAGTTACACATTACAGAGTATTCAGTGTGGCTCTTTGGCTGCATCTGCACTACAGAATTAATGTGGCTTGACACTGCTTTAACCGCCATGGATCAGTGCTGTGGAATTCTGGGATTTGCAGCTTTGTGAGCTATTTAGCCTTCTCTGCCAGAAAGCTCTGGTGCCACAACAAACTGCAAATCCCAGGATTCCATTGCATGGAGCTATGACAGATAAAGCTATGTCAAACTGCATTAAGAGGCTATACAGACGGGCAGCTAAGCACCGCCTCTCTATGCCCCGGATTGGTGCCTCAGCCACCGCACACTGTGGCAATGATCCATGCCCCAAAAGAGTAGGTTCCTGGAAGGGGCATAACTGGCACACTCGCGCGCCATGATGACACCCCTTCCAACTAGCACCATTTGGGTGCTGTGTTCCACAGACGCCATCATGGCACATGCCGTATGGATGGGCGCATGCCATCATGGTTCCCCAGTGGAGAAAGTAGGGCTTGGAGCATTTGGACACTCTGCCCTACTTCAACCCTACCACACAACGAAGGCCAGCACAAAGTGCCGGTCTGTATTGCCTTTAATTTTGCAATGCGGCAGAAGCTGCAGTCTTGAAAAATGGTGGGCACATGGGTAAGACATCAAAAATGGCTTTGAACATGGGTAACATGTGGCTCTCCGGATATGGCTGGGTTGCAGGTCTTCTCAGACCTGGATAAAATATTTCCCCTTTATTAAGTGCACAGCAAATTGACCTGGTCACTAGTGAGCTAGAAGGACTCTCTCAATGTTGATGAACTAGCCTTGGAAAGACAGTCCTGTGGCAACTTAAATGTTGACTAGTCTTTAGTTGGTGTATATTTTTGTGGACTGTAACCCAAATTGTCAGATGTCTATCAAGCATAGACTGTCCACTTGCTTGTCTGTTCATCTACCTGCGTGATGCTGCCTAATTAAGACTCTTGGTGGAGAGACCCAGGCCAAACCCTGGTGTAATCATGTTGGTTTTCAGAGTTGCATTCTATCATAACTGGAGGTTGCTCCAAGAGAGAAAGACAGACAGATACATAGACAGATGGCCCCTGGTCATGAGCGCATGAAGCGGGGGGAGGGTTCATTTGGAATAAGCATGTCCTAATCCTCCTCCTTATCCTCTTCCACTCAGTTAACCCCATTCTGACAATAGCGATAATGCTTGCACACCTTGCCAGGATTTTCAGAAGATCAGTTCTTTAGATGGAGACAGGTTATAGCTGGGTTTTTATGAGGAATGGGCTCCAGGGCTTGTTGCAATGGGTGCCATCCCAACATGGCATACCCAAAGAACCTCCAGAATGAAGTTTGGCTGAAATGGTATCATCAGTTTAGTCCTTGCTTTACATCTCAGTGCAGCAGCATCCCTAGCCTTTTGCTTGAATCATGAACATCTATTGAGATTTTTTAATGAAATTGCAGACTGAAGAGATGGAGCAGAAAAGTACATACCTTTCAGGAAAATCCACATGTTATTTCCATGCCAATGAAGCTAGGTGAGACTGTCTGGTCTTCTGAAAACTAGAAGCAAACCAGGAGTAATGGAGGAACATAGGCTTTATGGTAGATCACATCCTTTGAATGCAGAAGGTACAACATTCTCTCTAAGGTATCTCTGGCCTAAGCTATGAAGGGCGCTCTGAAAAGGATCTCTGCCAGTCCCTATAGACCAGTTTTCCCCATTCTACAACCCTCAGATGTTTGGGGTAATGATTTTCATCACCTTGAACATTGGTTGTGCTAGTTGATGCTGATGGGAGTTCATCTCCACAAGTACATGGCTTTACACTGTATGGGACATTTACCTCTGTTTTGTGGGCAGAGGAATTATTTTGTGGTGCTTGCTTTTTGGGGGCACATGCTTTTTGGGGGTGCAAAACCCAGGTTTTCCACACAGATAAAATGGCGGGGGTGGTGGTGTTTGCATGAAACTTCATGTGTGATTTTCGACAGAACAATCCCCTTGCAATGTTTTGGGTAGTTTGAATGCTGGAAGAATATTGCAGTGAGGAGAAAATTGCAGTGATTATTCATGCTTGAATGCAAGGATTTATATCTCTAGTGTGAAGCATGTGTGCACCCGTGCACAAGGTACAATGACACTGAATGCACAACTCCACTTCTACATTCACAAGTGAATATGTGGGTGGGTTTTGTGGCAGACAGATAAAATTGCAGAAGTGTATGACTGCATCTCCATAGCCAGAGGCAAAAAGATGGGAGCGGAGGTGGAAAACCCTTGCAAATCTCAGTGCTGGCGTCATAATTTTGCACCTGGCTATGGAGACATAACCAGACACTTATATATCTCATATATATCCCTATATCTTCCTGTGTTCCTCAAGTGACCCAGGAAAAATTACATACTCGCTGCCATCCTGGACAATGGTGTCATGCCTTGCCATTAAATCTGGTGGCAAACCACTAAAAGCAGCAACAATGCAAAGGACTAACAATGCTCAATGGCACTATTGGCATATTTTGTACTTTCACGCAGTGCTTTTATGAGGCTGGCATCGTTAGTTGCCTTGATTTAAAAAGGAAGCTTTTGATTTGCTGAAACCTTTTGTTTTGCGACACAGTGCTACTGAATAACCAAACCAGTTAACTTAAATCAAATAAGGAGCCTTTGATTTGCAGTGGAAACCTTGGTTTTTCAAAAGCTAGGCGCCCGTTGCTGCCAAGGTTCTTGGTTTAAAGCTCATGAATCCCCGAGTTGATTTACACTTATGGTTTTACTCTATAATAAATTAAGATCGGTCCATGCTGAATTTAATTTATTCGCCAAAGAATTATTTTTAACCTTAAACAAATTGTAATTAATACAACAATTTGAATGCATTAAGGTTAAATAAAATTTCCCAGCAGCAGATCATTGGATGGGCATATTTTAGGTGCTGTGTATGATGGGGTTGTATTAAATGGTCCTTGTGGTCCCTTCGAATGCTTAGATTCTTTTATTCTATGATTCTTACGTCTAACTTATGTCATCATCATTCACAACTAGACTCTGGCCATATATTTAGCCACTTTTATCTATTTTACCTGACTTTGCCAATTGTGTCTATACTCCTTAAGACTACTAAGCTCCACTTACTTCTCCTGAAACCACACCACCCAAGGGCCCTTGGGAATGATCTACTATTGCTTTAGATTGAATCCATTGATCAACCCATTGGTCCAGTTGACTCAGCAGTGTCTACACTGACTAGTAGTGCCTGTCTCAAAGTCCAGGTATCATACTTTACTGGCCATACCTGTAACTGGAGGAGTATTCGGACACCTGGATTACATGTGTCAGTTTCCAATGAGCATTTGATGGTTCACATGGGGGAAAGGATGCAGCTCAAGTTGTGTAACGTCTGAAGGCTCAAGGGGTATGTTACCTGTGGATCCCATTTTTTACGTGTTTCCACCATCTAAGCTCTTTTGAGGATTTCCTCTGAACTGGAACATCATATCGACCCAGCTTTGCCAGCATCTGTGGCTGACTGGTCTTTTGGAAGGAATGCTGGGTGCATGTGGCTTAATAGTCTCCCTGCCAAGTCTCTTCCCTGACCAGCCTTTTGTTGCATTTCATTTCTCACTGCAGAGCTCTTTTGATTCCAGACCCCCCTCCTTTTGCCGGAGCTTCAGTTCCTCCTGACTGCTTGCTCACCCCATTGTGCCTAAAGTCCCAGCGTGGAACGGGGTCCCTCTGACCGGCACGTCCCAGCCATTAGCGGAGTTAGGCCATTCACTCTCTTTTTCTCCCAAGTCCATATTGACCCGTACCTCCCATGCATTGACTCAGCCCTTGCAAAGAGAAAGTAGAGTCAGCAAAGTACAAGCTGGGATCACCGGTGCCAGCTGGCAATCCAAAATGGATGCATTGTAGGCACAGAGGGGAGAAGGTAGACTTCCCGATGTCTAAAAAGTGAATGTATTTTAAAAAGCTGACATGCAGTTCCCATATGCAGTCGTGGCTTCTCTTTGAAAGGAGAACACTTACGTCACCAAGTCCTACAGACTTTGCCAGATCCAATTGTTTTGGGTAAAGAGCCATTTTAAAACTGGCAGACTGTGGTTGAGCATAGCTTTCCTGGTCCATGCAATAAAGAGAAGGCATGGATGTTCTAAAGCAGGAGGAGGAACATGGATAGCCATCTGATATAAGACAATGACCTGGATATATCCTTGTAGCCAGATCTGAAATGACATCCACCAAGGACCACTGGAGATCGGAGTGGAAGATGCAGTCATAGCCAGGCACTTCTTCAGTTCTGTGGTACATTGAGATGTGGGCTAATCAGGATTAACATTTCTACCCTGTAAGGATGCACAGAATGTTCATTATTATTTGCATGTTTGAGAAAGAGCATCTAGATAGTCAAAACTTCCCCCTGAAGAAAAGCAGACCATAGAAGAGACTTTTCAGCTTTGGAACATCATTGGGGAAAATTTGTCTAATGCAAAAATGCATGTAATTTACCTAGTACAGTCAGCCCTCCTTATCCACAGATTTATTTTATCCATGGATTCAAGCATCCATGGCTTGAAAATATTCAGAAAAGTATAAATTTGAAATAGCAAACCTTGATTTTTATCCTGGAATCAGTGTCATTTTGCAAAATATGTGCTTTCTGCCCCACCAGCATGTTTTCTGGGCAGGACAGCCATGTGTATTTTTATTCTAATCTGCCCCAGCGAAATCCTGAAATACAAATAGCACTGAAAAACTGTACAGAGACCCTTGTGTGTTTGTGAAGCAGGGAGAAGATGGCTGGAATTGTTTGTTCTTGCACGCAGGGCCCAAATAAGCCAAGGTTTACATCCGTGTACCAATTTCCTTCCCGTAGCAGCTGTATGCTGCCACCAAGTTGCTTAGAAAGAGTCATTCATCAGCGGTTCCCTTTTCATGCTAATTGCGCATCCCTTCCAAGCTTCCAATAGTGTGCTCAAGCAGCGCCTGCGACTGCGGTAACCAAGTTACCAGCAAACTCTTTGTTTAAGCAACTGCTGCAGTGAAGAAGAGACAAGCAAAGCTGCCTGGGCCATAGCCAACCTGCTGGATTTGTTCGTAGGTAAAGATGCCCGAAGGGTAATCTTTGTCAATACGCTTCCCCTCTTGGGCTTGTTTATTTGTTTTGCAATCTGAAAGAGCCATTGTTGGTAGGTCCCCCATCACCACCACCACCACTTTTTCCAGGATTTATTTCCTTGCGGCTTGGATGTCTTGGGGAGTTTTTTGCATTCGCCAATTTTAAACTGTTGGAACCATCTTGGGCAGGGTGCAGGACAGCCAATGGAGCATTAAATCATGTATTTTCACACATTTGAGGGCAATTTTGGCAACCCCTTCTGCCAAATGACTCCCCCTCGAACCTCGGGGCTTTGGGTTGGGGCTTTGAGGGACTTGCATGTGCCATCAAAGCAGGAAAGTAGTCTCTGAGAGCCACATAAAGAGCACACTTTCCCCATCCTTATTATAAGGAATATGGTATTTGGCAGAGGATAAGGAAGGTTATTATTCTAAATTGTAAATTGTCATTGGGTTCTAAACTGGCAATGGTAGAAGATGCTCCTTTGGCTGTTGCAAATGTCCCATACGCTCAGATATTCTGCCATATCCTTTTATTTGCATCTTTCTATTTACTGGCTGAAAACAAGGAATGACCCCATGAGTTCTTTGTACAGTACAGTACTATGACTGGCATTCCGTTAATGAGTTACAATGGCACAAGTCCAACATCCACCATCCTAACTCCCTTTTTTCAGCCATTGTAGAGGTCAGTGTTCTGTCCTGACCACACAACAACCAAACCCTCTCCCAGAAACACATCTTTTCCCAGCTGCAACGTCTCTTCATCCAAGGAGAGCCATTTCCTAGTCAGTGAAGATTGAAGGATTGAATAGCAAACCATCCAGCTATTTTCCTGAAGCTAGATGGACAGCGGTGGCATCTTCCAGGACCCTGACATCTCTGCCAATGTCTTCTCCCATGCATCCAGCTATAAGAAACTACCTGGATGCATCTCTGCTGCTCTCCTGGCTCTCCACCAGCCATATTAAGGGTCCTGAGTTTGGAGTGGTTGGATGGAAGACATATCGGTGTGAGTGCTGGACTGTGTCTTTGGAGACCAGGGTTTGATTTCTGGCTCAGCCATGAAACTCACTGGATGACCGTGGGCAAGTCACATACTCTCAACCTCAGGGGAAGGCAGTAGAAAACCTCCTCTGAACAAATCGTACCAAGAAAGCCCTGGATCGGTTGACTTTACAGTCACCATGTGGCATGTACATATAGCACACCCCTGGTTTATCCCCAGCCCCAATGACTTGCTCTTGTATTTATACAGAGAAGCGATCAGTTATTCAGAAGCTGCAAACTGTATTTATGACAACTTAGCAATTCCAGTGCTTAGTCAGATTTAGCAGAACAAGAGCAGAAGGAGCTAAATCCTTTCCTTGAAGACTGAAGAGCGATTCTGGCCCTTCTCCCGATCCCTAGGGAAGGCAGCCATGAGCTGGGGAACTTTTTGCATACGGAACGGCATCTGGCAAAAGGGAAGTGAGATGTCTAAGTACCGAAAGTGTCAAATAGGTCACAAATACCATAATTGCAAGCTGGGAATGGGGTAGATTTTCTTTGACACAAAAACCCAAAACTGGGACATTGTGGGTCACTGCTACTTTGCTTGCCAAGGTGTGTTAAGGAGATAAGGATGGGGCAAAATGCAAGGGAGGAATGAGGCGAGCAAAAATGCAGGCTTGGCACATTTGGGATGTAATGAAGAGAGACGCAGAGGATGTCGGCAGCAAAAAAGAAGAAATCATAATTTAATTTAAAAGAGATTGAGAGCACACTCTTCTGATACTGTTAAGGAGGAATGGTCTATTTGCTGCCTGCATCAGTTTCTTGTGTGTTTGTTTGTTCATTGATCGGTCTGTTCCCATTTCTGCCTTTGCATTTAATGAAAACGTATCTCCCCCCATGACACTCCAAGAGCATTATCAAATTATATAGTGCACCTTTTGATTTGTATTTCAGCTGAAAGCTATATCACACCATCTAGAAAAGTGAAAAATATAAAGGGGAGTGTCATTCTGACCCACATCTTGGCCTAGAGAATGCCAACCAGGTCTGTTTGCCTCAAAATGAAGGCCAAATGAAATATCCATACATCTTTAGCTAAGCCATGATTACCATGTTACATTGATTTTTGTTGTTGCTATAGGCCTTTTGAGTCATTTCTGACTTACGGCGACCGAAAGAGGGGCCTATCACAGGGTTTTCTTGGCACGTTTCTTCAGAGGGGGGTTGCCATGGCCATCCTCTGAGGCTGAGAGAGTGTGACTTGCCCAAGGTCACTCAGTGGATTTCCATGGCTGAGCTGGGATTTGAACCCTGGACTCCAGAGTCCTAGTTTGCTGTGTCGCATGCCTAATGCTAAATGCATTTTGCCATAAAGACCACAATCCACTGCTCATTGGTCCTTAAGAAGAGTGATGTGGTATGACCCCTGTATCCATTATGCTCCAAGACCTTCTGTAGATACCTGAAACCATGGATAATAGGGAACCCTATTATTTTCATTTGGACGAAGTACAGTCATCCCTCCATATTTGTGGCTTTGATATTTGCAGATTTGATTATTCATAGATTTGAATAATACGTTCTCTCTAGGAATATCTAGATCTTCCATTGCAACTGTATGGTTAGCTTTAACTAAAGGTTACACTGAAAGACCTAGAGAGAATGCTCTACTAGGCCTTTGTAGCTCCTCCAATGCAGTTGTATGGTCAGTATCTGTCGGACGTTGGCCACAGAGTTGCACTGGAGGACCTAGAGATTCCTAGAGAGGTGTCCTCCCAGGTAAAAATATGGTGTTTTTGTTATTTGCAGTTTTTCCATATTCACAGGGGTCTTGTGCCCCTAACCCTAGCGAATATGGAGTGATAAGTTTACTTCAGCCCAAGCATGCCATGGATCCACACTGGAGGACCTAGAAATGCCTAGAGAGGACAGTTCTCTAGGCATTTCCAGGTCCTCCAGAATCATTCTATGATATGTTTGGGGCAGAAGTTGACCACAGAATCATACTGTAGAAAATGCATAGAGAGAATACGTGTTTTGCAGACACAAGTACGTGAAATTGCGGATACTGAATTTGTGGATATGAGAGTCATGCTGTAGTTGGGGATAGGACTAGGACTCTGGAGATCAAGGTTCAATTCCGTGGAAAGCTGCTGGGTGACCTTGGGTGAGTCACACTTTCTCAGCTCAAAAAACTCCAACCCTACGATAGTGTAAAGTCGAAGGCTTTCATAGCCAACATCTATAGTTTTTTGTGGGTTTTTCAGGCTATGTGGCTGTGTCCTGGAAGAGTTTATTCCTAATGTTCTCAGAAGGTGACAGCCACAGATGGCGGCGAAACGTCAGGAACACACTCTTCCAAAACATGGCCACAGAGCCCGAAAAACCCACCCAAAAACGACACTATGATAGGTTTGCCCTGGGGTTGCCGTAAGTTGGAAATGACTTGAAAGTGCACAACAACAACACTGTATCTGATTTGCAAATGCATATGTGCCGAGGGGTAAAACAGATTAGCAAAACACACACATATACACAAATATTCTCAAGATCTACCTCTTCACAACTTGATAGATTCTTTTTGCACAGAAAAACCCTGACTAATACATCAGAGGAAGTGGAGGGGGAGGATTAACCTCCGATTAATAATTACCGAAGCATAAATAAGGAATAATTTATCGTTTCGGAAATATCCCTCAGGTCTGGCACTTTTCCGGAGCTCTTCTTAACATCGCATGAGTCACTGGAACTGCTGGCAATTTCTCCCCCAACAATCCGGATCATAGTTAAATTGATGTTGCCTCGGCTGTGATAGATGCGATCTTTGAAAGAGTGATAACCAAACTAGCGTATTACAATCACGTTTAAGATGCTGTCTTATCGCTCAATAAACCATGCGCTGGAAAGCATGCAAAGTGCTATGGTTTTCTTCATGCCCTCCCTTTGGACCCAGAGCGAAGTCGGAGATCGTAAGATTTTGCATTCAAGGAGGGCCGACATTGGTGTCCTATTTCTTTAATTAAAATATCTCAGGTATGAAGGCTGTGAAAAAGAAAGGAGGGGAGATTTAGTAAGGTAGGAGTCAGTTAAAAGTGGTGTCAAACTGGATTGTTTCTGCAGTGCAGACAGTTGCCTAGTCCAGCACTCAAGTTGCTAAATCATGCCGGCTCCCAAAATTGTCATAGGCCCCGTACAGACAGGCCAAAATAAAGCTGTTTGGGGTCACTTTGGAGGTATGCTGTTTAAATGATGCATGTGTTCTAAGAGTCTGGAAGCCATGCCAAAGCCACAATCCAGTCCTAAGGACTGGAGCACAGCTTTGGCACAGCTTCCGGATTCTTAGGGCGCATGCATCATTTAAACAGCATACCTCCAAAGTGACCCGAAGCAGCTTTATTTTGGCCTGTCTGTATGAGGCCATAGAGACATATTCAGAGGAGGTTTGCCATTGCCCTCCTGTTAGGGGCAATTGTGATTGTGAGGTTGTGGCATTGATGGGGAAAGGAGTGGACACGCAAAGGAGGAATTGATGCACACTGCCTGAAAACATTAGGAAATAACATCCCCGCATCCTTTCCTTGATTCCACACCGTGGGAGAAAGGGTTGATACAGCGGTGTTGAGATGTAGAGGGCATTTTGTAAAATATCAACATGATAAAATATGCACCAGCAGGATTAAATATGCATCAGGATGTAGTCTACACTTGTAAGCTTGGTGCTTTGTTGGAAAAGAACTGGCTGCTTCAGACTCCATTCATCTCTGTGGAAGTTTCCATGCACCAGTATTTCACACCCTCCAATTGGTGCCAACTTGGCAGGAACAATCCCATTTGAACTTCTGCCGTCCCACCTTTTCATCTGCATTTAAAATGCCCCACTTTCTCTCTTCTTCTCTGCCACTTTCCCTCTTTGTCCTCAGCTTACTTGAGATGCTGCAAACTGCAAACAGTGGTCTCCTAGAGTCCTGGGGGCAGTACAGTACTTTGTGCCAGCAGACTGCAGAGTAGGGCTGAACTAGGTCTGAGTGTCCACATGCCTCCAGCCGTAGTTCCACCGCTTGGCCGCCATCATGGCACGGGCCCGTCCATACAGCTACCCAAATGGTGCTAGCCAATGGCACCCCTTCCAGGACTGAAAAAGAACCCGTCGGGAAGCAGGGTCTTTTTGGTCCTTCCAGAGGCTGCTGCATGTGATTGCCATGGCCTCCTTTTGAAGCACAAATGGGTGACTTTAGCCACCCATCTGTACAGGCCCTTAGTCTAGTAGTTTGCATTCAGTTAACTCAGCTGGAAGAAGAGGAGAATCTTGCCCTTCCCTTAGGCTGAGCCAAAAGCAAATTGCTACACTGTCTGCTAGTTTTTGCATTCCTCCTTCTTGCTTTCCTGACCTCACTCTGATGTTTCTTGGCCACACGCGTCACACTTTTCATCCCTGAAATGTTGTAGGGTATGATACTACCCACCTCAGTCGAGGAGAAAGATGCAATCTCTAATCTCTCCGAAAGATTATTTTGCCACCACGAAAGTCTCCTGTTTTGTAGCATCTGCACTTAGCAACCTCAGCGTTGATCCAATAATTACCATCAGCTTTTGCCATGACAAAGTACAAATCAGATTTATACAGAGAGGGGAAACGTTGCGGCAGTGTCTACACAGTAGCCAAGGGGCAGCCTAATTTGCAATTAAAAGCCTTTAATTTCCGCTAATCTTCATTAACAATATAATATCACCCCGTCCCCTAATTCTTTCAGTCTTGACTGTCGTAGATGTAAAACAACAGGTTGTGTTACATTGGGGTCTTCTTGGGAGGATGAGCTGAATGCAAAACAGCTGATAACATTCTTTGTGGCTAAGGAAGACACTGGGCATGCGTTGAGGGCGCATAGCATTCTCCCATGGCCAATATGAATATTGGGAGCACTAAACTCGGCAAATTAAATTGGGTTAAGTCCTCCTTTGTGGAAAGGGCGGCTCTTTTCCTCCGTCGTAAATTTATTTTTAGGAAGGTTCTTCAAACCTTAGGATTCATTCAACATTTATGGAGCGATGCCGAAGGCAAGGAAGGTGAGCTATTAAAGGGAACCTCTTTTATTGCTATAATATATGAGTGCTACTAAAATGATCTGAGAGTATAGATTCAGGGAGCAGGATCCAAATGCTTTGCTGTCACTTGCAGTTCAAAATGTTCTCTCCAGCGGCTCCTGCGTTGCTAAATTAATGCAGTTTGACAAGGCTTGAACTCTCATGGCTCCAATCCTATGGACCCCTGGGATTTGTAGATGGTTGTGGCACCAGAGCTCTTTGTCAGAGAAGGCTAAAGATCTCACAGAACAATAAATCCCAGAATCCCATAGCATTGACCCATGGCAGTTAAATGTGGTACTGTTCCTCCCCCTCGTAGTAGAATCCAGACTCAATGGACATGGTAGGTTGGTAGACCTTGAGCAGAGCTACTCACCAGTGCCACCAATAGTGGTATTGCAGTGGTATAGGCTTATAGACAGACAAGCTGTACAAACCACTAGTAAGTGCCAGCTTGGCATTTGGACAACGCATGCCCCAACACCACCTCCAAGGTGTCATCTCGCTGCCCACCTGACCACATGGCAGGCAGCGTCATGGTGCTTCTTTGGCATGGCACTCATACATTGTGCTCCAAAAGGAGCACAGAAAAGTGCCACCATGGCGGAAAGGGTGCCCATTTTGCTACTGCTTTTTGGCCCCAAAACTGCCAGATCGGGGTTTTGGTGTGTGGTTGCCGCAGCTCCAATCTGGCACACAAGAGATGTGGTTTTCCAGCTATCTTGGATGTCGACCAGAAAGTGATAAACTTGAGGAGAAAATACAAAGAGGAAGACAGAGAGAGGGTGCAAAGACACCAAAGTCATATCTGTGTTAGCAGTCTATTAGTTATAAGTCTGAACACTCTCTCTAGAAGCCAAAATGGCTGAACTGAGCCCATCATGAAACAATAGGAATCATTGAAAAAGATGATAACGGAAAAGATTGTGAATCTTTAGTGCTTAGGTGGGTTCCTTTAATGAGACGCAGTTCTTCAGCCATCTTGGACATGAGCCTAAGGTTGGGACGGATAAAAAGTTTTGTTGGATTTAACAATCACAATAAAAGTGGCCTTCTTCACAGCTCCCATGACATGCTGCTAGAGGAAACGCAACCTTGCCTCCAGACTTCACACATCCACAAGGCTTGCAGATCATTTCAGAAGAATAAAGTGCTCAGAAAACAACGCACACTCAGTGGCTAACAATGCACACTTCTGAAAGAAGATACACATTTTAGTCAATTCATTAGTGAATTATATGCATTCAGACAAATACATTAAAACTGAATATACAGTCGGCCCTTGGCTTACGCGGGGGATCCGTTCTGGACCCCTGGCATAAGCCAAATTCCACGCATGCTCAAGCCCCATTGGCACGAATGGGGCTCGTGCATGCGGTGGTGGCACAGCATGCACGTGCCATGGGCACACGCCCCATTCATGGAAATGAGACGCACTGCTCCTTGCGCCTCGCGCTCTCCTGTGCATATAGCGTGCCCACGGGCACACTGTATATTAATTGTGTTGTGGAAACCCGACCAAAGTCTCATGCCACAATCCCAAAAGTGCCTAAAGATATAAATATTAGTCTTTTGTTTTTCTAATCGATGCAATTCACTGCTCAAAAATCACATGCAAAAACAATTGCATCCATTCAACTATATTAGGGGCAACTGCATGCAATGTGTTCATGAATATTCATGAATAATTTTCTTTATTTAAAAAAATGCAAACCAATGTAGAAAAAAAACCTGGAACATATTTGTGCTTGAAAAAGAAACGTGAATGTTGTCGCAAGCAAAACACAGATGCGCCCTTCTCTATTTTCTGCTTCAGGCTCCAGCTACCAAAGCTTTCAAAGAAGAATACGCACACCAGCTTCGCATTTGGGGAAACCCTTTCCTGGATGAAATTTGAAAGTGAATTTGTGCTGAAAGACTGACATGTATAAGTCGCAATCGTGATCATGGGGTGGTTTAAAAGCAGGGAAATTGGGCTATCATGTAGCAAAGAGATGAGGAACCATAGTTCAATGGCAGAGCGTTTGCCCTATAGTCGGAAAGTCCCAAATTCAATACCTGGCAACTCTATGAAGCTCACACATTTGATGTCAAAATGGACAAGGATGGACAAATTTTCAGGTGTCATCGATCTGTAGGGAAATGCAGGATATTTATTATTATTATTATTATTATTATTATTATTATTATTATTATTATTTCACCAGTATTTGGGCTTTCTTTTTTTTAAAGAGTCCTTTTTGCTTTGAATATACAGATATATGTGACATTTTATATGCTCCTAGCAATGATACAGAATTCGCTCCAGTCTCTATTGACCAAATTCAACTGATATACAGCTTTTTGTAGCCAAAGGGCTGTTAAAGAGCATGGGATTGTGACACGCAAAAGGTTACCACCCCAATTCTACCCAAACATGTTCATCAAAGTTTGGGCAAGTGGCACTCTCTCAGCCTCAAAGGATGGCATTGGCAACCCCCTCTGAAGAAACTTGCCAAGAAAACCCCATGATAGCTTCACTTTTGGGTCGCCATAAGTCAAAAATGACTTGAAGGCACACAAGAACAACAACAGCAACAACAGTCATTGACTTCATGCCTTCAAGAGTGCATCTGCATTGCATGGCCAAGTGGGGATTTGAACCCAGAGTCCTAGTCCAGTGCTCAAAGCACTACTCCACACTGGCTTTCTTAGACAGTCCGTGTGTGTGTGTGTGTGTGTGTGTGTGTGTGTGTGTGTGTGTATGCAGAAAATAGCTTAGAACAAACCTCAGTTAAACAGTGGATGGTGAACTCGTCGTCGGTGAATGCGAGCAAGTTTTCGTGTAACTGAACTAAGTGGTGTGCCTTTGCAATTATTTCTGCCTGCTTGAGTCCAGGGTAATGCAGCAAAAGCAAAACACTTGTTAAATCATTCCAGCATGCCGACCTGATGGTGTATGCCATAGTCTTGGCATTGAGTATGCCGGCATGTTAATTGCAAAGACACGAGGTTTTATGAGCTGGATGTCATGTCTTTTCCCTCTTTTCAAAACCTGGGAAAGAGAAAAGAAGGAGGTAAATGAGCAAACGTTTTGACCTCCCAGAAAGGAACGAAACGTCGGTGAAATCATATCCATCTCCCAGCAGATGTCTTCAGGACATGAATTTTGTGCAGAATCATTCCTGGACGGTGAAGATTTTCACCAGTCCAAGGTTCTCCATGGCAGGGTTTCCTGAAACCTGAGGAACATATATACTCATCCCTCCATGTTTGC
>NC_056528.1:48723476-48733352 GCF_019175285.1 Sceloporus undulatus | reverse complement strand
GAAAAGTCTCTTAAAGAGAGGAGGGCAGTGTTAAAAATGATCCGCACCCAGTGTTGAATATACTAGGTACGCCGCCGGCCTTACCTTTACTCCAAATAAACCTTGGGGGACATACATTGTTCACAACAACTCTGCGAGGTGAAGTACTATAACACCCCAAATCCACAAAACAATGATATAAATGTATTGGCTATGCACATGTTGCAAGCTTTCAAAGCTCTTGAGATCCAAGTTGACTTGGTCCTTTGTGGAGCTACAAGCTCCTTTGTTGGGCAGAGAGCACTGCATTTCTAAAGAAGACCTCCATTAGGAAACATTTTTAAAGTGCCGTTTTGGTAAAAACATGCCAAATGTAGTCCAATTTTTAGAGAACAACGTGAGGTGAGTCAGCCTGAGAGAGTTTGACTGACCCAATGCTACCATGTTCACTGGATCTCCCATGCTCTAATCCAGTTTTTCTTCAAGGTCCTGGAGGGACCTCTGAAATAGTTTTCAGGTCTCAGGGATATAGAAATGATTATATCTACAGCTCAAAAAGAACAAGTTGATTTCCCCCCCGTTCACAATCTCTTGCAAAATACCTAGCGAACTTGCATGGGACCCTATGGATGCAGGGAACCCTAGTTGAGAAACCCTGCTCTAAGCATTACGCAGCATTACCTCTTTTTCCAAAAGGCATCCTTATTTCACCCCATTGGCACCATTTTTGTAAAGCGCCATAAATTCAGGTTTCGTCCCTAGCTACTGTACATGAATGGACTAAGCGATGCAGAAAGACAGAAATAGATGGAGCGTAGAAGAGGACGGCGCATAATTGGAGTGAGTGCAAATATATCTCTGGTGATAGATAGCCCTGATTTACAATCCGATCACGTTCACTTGCTGCTGGGTAGGAAGGGGAAAAAATTCACTTGGAGAGGAGCCAAAGATCCAGCTTTTGCAGCTCAAGGGAAAACTGGGAGGCAGATTGTTTTAAGAATGCATTCCTTCTCTTACTCCAAGGAAGAGGCAGGACGCTCCGAAATGTTGTATAGCATTTAGCGCTGTGGGTTGTAGATGGCATCTCATCATTAAATCAACGTATTCCCCCCCCCCATGTGGCATCCTTCTTGGATTATAGCTTTAAAAGGAGATAAATTTCAAACAAATTATTAATTTGTCCCCTTTGTCTCCTTTCCGTTTGCTTTACAAAATGTACCCACTGAGCAAAGGAGGATGGGAGTGGATGCACACAAAGCTGCTGTTGCTACTATTCCATGAAGCTCCAAGCGCAGTTACTCCTTCTTTCTTTTTTTTTAAGCCTGTTGCTAAGGCTCAAAATGAATACTCTGGGAGAGATCTAGGTGAAAGCTGAGATTTAGCCGGTCAAAATGTCTTTGCAAGCCTTTTCAGAGTAGCTTAGCTAGGGAGTATCTGTTTCCTCCTAATACCTTGGAGCAAGAACGGAGGTTTGGAAGGGAGGCGGTGAACTGAGGATGTCTTAATTAGGGTTTTGGGCTGGTTGGAGCTTTATCTAATATTTAAAGACTTACTCACTCCACGCTCCAGCCTCCAAGTGAAGTTTAGACAGGAGGTGGAGAATGCCAGGATAGTTATAGTCTAGAGAAGAGCAGATGTTTGCAATCCAGAGTTTGCTTTCCCCCTTTCCTTTAGTTAGAATAAAGAGTCCAACACATTAGTATCCTTTAAGTTGTTTCAAGGCACAGGGGCACATTTTGAAGCACCGTCATCATGATAACCGACCCTCCAAGGAAAAGACAAACATGCCAGCAAGTATGTTGATCCCTTATCAGCCAAACAGTTTTTAACCGTTTTCCTCTCTGCTGGGAGCCGGTCTTTTGTCAAACTAATATAATCTGCAAAGCTATTTTGCAATAGCTAATAGGATTTAATTGCTCATTCGAGAATTACCCCCCCCCCAAACACTTTACTACAGGGATTGCTAACAACGATGACTGAGATCCTCCATCGGTTTGCGACAATAAATCTCGACATGCAGAGTTGCGCATTAATTGTACTGTACCATCCAAATGTGCAGTTAGATGCACAAACAGTTGCACCTGTGCATCCATGTGTAATGCACACCCATGGAAAATGCACCACTGCGTGCACAGTGCACATTTGAATCTGTGACAGCATCAGCTTCTAAAATCAAATGCAGACATTTTGCACTGGAGAATAATGTCCAACTGCTTCCATAGGGGAACTTAGTCGTGACAACATATCCTACCTTCCAATGGCCCTTCCACTTGTGGTCCTTGTGAGTGGTCCAGCGCCACTGCGGCAAGCATGAGTTGCTCTGAGGGTAAAATGAGGTGCCCCGAGATGATAGTGTGGCTGGGCTTCTCATTCTGATCTCAGGTGTCAGGCAACAAACGGACCACTTGGGAAGGCAGCCGCTCATTCTTTGCAAGAGCCAAAAACCAAAGATAAAGTAAGCGGTGAATTTCGGGTGACTATAGGGCCAGAATATTCCAGGGGAAGCCCAGAATATTCTGGCAAGTGTAGACCTTAGTTATGTAGCTTCCTTAGTTGCATAGCTAAGCAGTGTCTGGCTCAACCCCCTCAATCCTAACTTTCCAGGCAGCAGGCATTTTGAGCAATGAGTGTCTGTTTTCCACTTGACTGGGACATAGCAGACTGATGTTTCCACCATCACCTCCTACAGTCTCCTCTAAGAGGTGGAATTGCAACAGCAAACCTTCTTCTGACTTTGCACTGGAGATTGTTCATGGATGGATGTGTAGAAACATGAACCTGCTGCACCCTGATTGAGAGGAGAACAGATCCCTGTTACTTGCAGCAGCTGCTTTCCCATAACATAGGGTTGGGGGCCTATTACAATGCCTGCGTATGCACTACATTATGGAATAATGCTGTTGTTGTGTGCCTTCTGACTTATGACAACCCGATCCCAAGGTTTTCTTGGCAAGATTTGTTCAGAGAAGGTTTGCCATTGCCTTCCCCGAGGCCAAGAGCCTGTGACTTGTCAAAGGTCACCCAGTGAGTTTCATAGCCAAGCAGGGAATCAAACCCTGGGCTCCAGAGTCATAGTCCAACACTGAAACCACTCCATGAGGTTGACTCTCCATAGAATACAATCATGAATGTGTAACTCTAGGTTACACATTTGTAACTGCAGCTTTGAACCACAGCCATCATCTTTACTTTGCATGCAACACTGCCTAGGGAGACAATGTGTTGAATGTATCATTCCACAGGTTGTGAACTCTTCAGGTTTGGATACCGGACCCACAAATTACTAGCCATTGATGAAGAACAAACTAGCAATGTTGGGTGAGAAACCAGACTCTGACATCTCTCCCCCTCCTTTGGGTTGTCCACAGAACAAAAAGATCCTCCCGAATCACAAACCGGATAAATTAACTTTAAGCCATGTTCATTAAGAAGCCCAGGAATTCTAAGTCGTGGTGCACAAAAGACATTTTTTAAATAATCCTTTGTAATTCTTGCATCTTTGAAGTGATGTCACACTGGCCCACATTATGCGTGTTAGCTGTTAAATCACTTTTTGTGTGCAAAGGGAGCAACGCCACACCTGCTGCGATCTGGCTCAGGAAAGGGAGAAAGACTGCCAGGTTGACTTAGGCTCAGCTACGCTGCTCAAACGTGGATCTGGAGCCAGTCGCCTCCCTTAGCCGACCGCACAGGCATAGAAAAAGGAGAGTCTCAAATATGTTTTCCTGAAATCCAGAATCAAGGGGAGACTGAACGATAACTAATATTTCTTTTTATATGCTGGAAACGACAAATCAGCAGTCTGTAATTCACTATTGTAGGGATGCAAAAGAATGAATAGAAGCACCCTAGATTGTTCACCAAAATAGTTCCCAGGCTGCCAGTAGAGAGGTAAGGGGCAGAAATCACCAGCTTTATGGACTCTCCTTCCTTCATTCCCCACTTTCTTCCTTCTTCCTTACTTCCCCTCTTGTACTCATTGACGTTATTAATTTTGGATCGCTGGTGTTGTTATTTATCATCATGTTGACCTCAACCTTGTGCAACCCTATGATTGAGAGACCTCCAAGATCCCTGGTCATCAACTGCCCTACTAAGGTATTGCCAACTCAAGGCAACCATGGCTTCCTTGATAGAATTGATCCATCTATAGTGCAGTCTCCCTCTTCTGATGCCTTTCATTTTACCAAGCATTCTCATCTTTTCCATTGAGTCACATTGTCTCATGATGTGTCCATGTTACGGCAGCCTCAGTTTAGTCATCTTTGCTTCTAGGGACAGTTCAGGCTCGATTTGCTCTAAGATCCATTCATTTATCTTTTTAGCAGCCCATGGTATCTGCAGAACTCTCCTCTGGCATTTCAAATGAGTTGATTCTTTCCATGTCCGCTTGCGACGCTGCAGGCTGGCTCTTCCTGGGAACTGGAACACAGTTGCATGTCTCCAACCTTTCTCCCCTTTCAAGATTTGGCAAACCTCATTGCAGCTTATAAATCACACACAAAAAGCTAATGTAAGGCGTGCATTAGGGGACATGATGTCTGTTAGCACGCATTATATTAGGAAGAAATGCCTTTTAAAAGTGCACCATCTACAAAATGTGTAAGAGTTTCCAAGCTGATGTTGCTTCATCTATGAATATTGCCATGTTGGCAGATTTGTGGAAGCATAGGCAGAAATGTATACATTCCCCTACAGCAGCAGTGGGAGATTTCTAACCCATTCAGATGATGTTGAAGAAGCAGAGGGGTGAATGTGGCACTGTTGTACACCTGGGTCCATTGTGCATTGCCTCTGCAGATGTGCATTTCACATGCAGATATGTATTATGCATACAGATGTGCCTTGTACTTTCAGATGTGCATTACACATTGCCCATGCAGATACGCATCACCCAGGCTGATGTGCATTGCACATTGCAATTTTGCAGTTGACACTTGTTTGCACATTCAGTTGCGTAGTGTTGTAATTCCTGAATGCGTGTTTGTCTGATGACCCCACAAGTGCAAAGGTCCTGTCTCATACTGTGCAGCATGAGGGTGGAAGGGCTTCTCCAAAAGATCTCTGGCCCCGATCCATCTAGTATGGAACCATACTGCCTCTCAGAGAGCTGGGACGTATCCCAGATAGTGTCCCAAATTATTCAGAACCATTGATTTTTGTGGGTTTTTTGGGCCATGTGGCCATGAGCTTATTCCTGATGTTTTGGCAGCATCTGTGGCTGGCATCTTCAGACTTCCATGCCAGCATTCCCCGAAGATGCCAGCCACGGATGCTGGTGCAACGTCAGGAATAAACTCTTCTAGAACATGGCCTCATAGCCCGAAAAACCCACAAAAAACTATGGACGCCATCCGTGAAAGCCTTCGACTTCATATTCAGAACCACTCAGCCACTTTAGGAAGGCAGTGAGATCAAAATGCCTATCTCTTCATATGTCTGTAAGCAGCCCATTGAGAGATCTGGATAATTAAGGAAATTGTCCCAAAACTTGACAACCCAGGAGCTAATTCTACTGCATTTGGAAGTTAATAATTCACCCCTCTCCCCGTCGCCACACACTCGCATCTACACTTAACTCCACCGGAAGCAAGTCCGGGCTCTAGGCCTGATGCAGTAATAACAGCAATAACACCGTGTCTGACATTGATTTCCCTCTGCATTTATTCTGGCAGGGAGCTATTGATATCAGCAGGAGAGGCCGCCTTGCGTTGCAGCTATAGAATCTAATGAGAGACATTCACAACGAGCGAAATATTCCGACGGGGCTGACAAATAAATAAATATATGAATGTCCCTTCCCTGTTCCTTATGGCTTCCTCTTCCGACTTCAGGGATTTTCCAGAGCTCTCCAAAGATGGAGGCATAGCTATATATATATATATATATATATATATATATATATATATATATATATGTTGCCTTTATGTTACCTCTGCAAGATGATCTCAGGCCCCAGACTCTCTTGGTTTCGCTCATACATCTGCTTTGCTCATTAGTGTTAGTGGGTGCGCCTGGGATATTGAATGCGGAGAGAGAGAGGAAAAGGAGAGAACATGCTTTAAATCTGCCACATATTGGGGAATGTGTTCTGCTGTGATTGTTTCTATGGTTACACACATTCAAGAGCTGCAAAAAAAGAAGGGGGAAAGTCCTCCCATTTGAACAGGAATAGCCAAACGGAGTTCCCAAAAGGCAGGACTGGATTTGGGGTTCTGGTTCGGTCAATGCTAACGCAAACTTAACACTGTGTGCGCAATGCAAATGGCCTCTTGATGTTCTCCACCATGTTTGGGCAACATTTCTTCCACAGAAGGAGAAATTCTTCAAGAGGGTGGCTGGCTATATCCTTTTGACCATCTTCTTATGTTGCTCAGCCATACCCCCTCCAAAATTTCAGAGAAGAAAGGCAGGTGCAACATAAAAAGGTGGTCAAAAGGACATGGCCAGACAACAAGAAAGAAAACAGCATTAATGTTTAAGAATGCAGAAAAGTACAATTTTTAGCAGATAAATCTTGGTATTTGCGTACCAGGCTTAGGAAAGTCTGAAGAAGGAAAGAAAAAACTAACCCCATTGAAATGAATGTCAGAAGCATACCATGGAATCATGCTGGTGGACCTAGAAAATGCCTAGAGAGACGTTCACTGTACATCCTCCAGTGCGGACTCTATGGTCAACGTCCTCCAGAAGTCGTCCATTTCAATAGGGTTAGTGCATTATCCATGTTTTCGTGTTTTCACGCTAAGTCTGAGAACGTATCCCCTGAAGACGCAGGAGTCATACTGTAGTCTTCTGTAATAAAATCAATATTCTTGGCATCCCAGAATGGGTGGGGTATTTTCGGGGCATATTTTACGCAGTGGCCATCTTTCTCCTGTTGGGTGGCATGCACTGGAGGCTGGTTGTATCCATATCAGCAAGACGGTGGCTCTGTTCCAGGTCTTCGTCCACACGTTAAAGGAACTGTCTATGGAGCCAGGCAGCAGAAAATGTATTTCGCACCATGGACAGCTCCTCTAAAGCTATCCAAATCCTGGAGTGGATGTATCCATTTTCTGACTTCAGAGCTGTGAGCCACTTCTGGTGGAGTGAGGAGAAGAGACATCTCAGACATGTTCTGAAGGGAACAAAGCCTGCTTTATCTGTGCACATGTCTCCGATCTCCCTCACTGCAGGAACATCTCAATATCTTATGGAGATGGAGCCTGTGCCGTCACATTTATCAATAGGGCACAATGGAGCGGTCCTGGGATCTGTGTTGCCATGGAATCCGCAAGCCAGATGCCTCCAGGTTCTTGGCTCCTGTTGCGATGCGCTGACCAAGGATGTGGATGCTGTCTGTGCCGCTGCCAATGTCCATTACCATTACCAACTCATCTCTACGTCTTTTCAGCCTCATTTAGGGCAAATCTGTCTGTTCTCAGACTCTGCCGTTCTTTTGCCTGATCATACCGTTCGGTCCATTTTATTCCGTTTCACCACTGATCTGCATTCTTCTTCTTCTTTTTTAATTGCAACATTTTGCATTTAAATACTGTATATACTCAGGTGTAAGTTTAGAAATTGTAGTCAAAAAATTGACCCCAAAAACCTGGGTCGACTTATCTGTGGGTCAATGTAATTACTATCCTTTAACTCATATGTCTGTATGTCTATATCCATAATTTTGGCTCCAAAACCTGCCCTCGACTTATAGTCGAGTATATACGATATGTATTTTTTACAACATTTTTTACAACATGCATTTCAAAAATGTATTTTCTCCCCAGATGCGCATTTTTAGCTCGATGTAGATACCGAAGTGTTAAATTCTATGGGGAGCTGGGTTCTAATCTGCATATTAGCTGGAGGACGTGGATAAGTTTAGTTTGTATCAGGATTTTCCAAGATCAAAACTCGGCAAGTGTGCTGAATCCCTTGACGAAAGAGCTGCCCCGAGACGTTTTACCGCCCAAGGCAGTGCAGCAAATCGTATACCCATTCCTAAGACAAAGGCCAACCAAATTCTTCCAACATCTGGGGCAGAAAATGCCACGTGTTTCTTTCACTGGAAGTAAAAACACAATATTTGTGATTCAAAGAGTTCAACTCATCATTAGCTGCCCTTTTACTGTCTACTAGCAGATCTCCCCATGCTCTTCCCATGATAGTTTGCACCGGTGCAAAATAAAAATATGGTATACCATGCATGCATGCTAAGGCATATCCAAGGATACCAGACTTTTATTTGGATGTTGGATTCCCATTTGGAAAGAGCTGATACATCTGTCCTTCTGTTTAGTTGCATACGGATAAACACATGAAGGGGCCGCAACATGGGCTGCAATCCGGGAACTGTAGTTTGTTGTGAGCTCTCCAACAGGGAAGGCTAAATGTCTCATGAAACTACAATTCCCAGAATTCATTTAATAATAATATTAATAATAATATTTTATTATGTGGTCACAGATGTATCAAAAAGAATTCTACAGCACTGAACCACGGCAGTTAAAATGGTGTCAAACTGGATTATTTCTGCACTGTGGATGCAGCCATGATATAGGACAGGGATGTGAAGCCTCTGCAAGTCCAAAGGCTGATTTCCTTGACGCAGAATCCCATTTCAAAAGAGAATTGGCTATTATCATTTAAATTCTCACCTCCAAAAGCCTATTTTTCCAAGCAAGGTGCCAAGGGCTCCATAGGGCTTTGAGGGACCGCATGCCATGAATGCTGTGCCTAGACATCTCCTCATAGAATGAAGGCTGAAAGTGGAGATCCCAAGGCTCATTTGCTGCTGACCGAAGTGAGGATCCACAACTGCATTAGCATCGAGTCTCCTGCACATTTGCAAAGCCAATGTTTTGACTGAACCGGAGTCGGCCAATGACTCTCATCTCTAACACAGGTCGATAATGCAGCCCCCGACGCCACTGGATGCAAATGCATTGTTGATATGGAGCAAAATAGCATCTCAGCTTGGGACTAATTGGATTTCTCATGTTTTGGAGGCACCCAAAGTTCACCAGACACATTCAATTTCTTTTTTCAATGTTTATATTGGGCAACTTGGCTATTGGCCAAGTTGCATGCTACTTTATTTCGAACCAACACACAGTTGGGGGGTGAGCGAGCTTATTATGTACCCTCTAAGAGAACAACACTTATTTGGTCCTGGGTTGGGAGGGCTGTTGGGGTGGTTGAAAACCACAGAATTTGGGGACATTTCTCAAAAAGAGTCCCGCAAACTTCTTTTCTGGCTTCAGTTGGCTTATATCGGAAGCCATGTCATACTGAGGACGGAGCAAGCTTGTTTTCTGCTGCTCCGGAGAGTAGGACACAATGGAGCAATGGATGCAAACAAGAAAAAGGATTCCGTCTAAATATTAGGAAGACCTTCCTGAGAGTAAACGTGTTCAACAGAGGAAGATGCTGCCTTGGATAGTGATGGAGTCTCCTTCTTTGGAGGTTTTTAAACAGAGGCTGGATGGCTATCTGTTGGGGCTGTTTTGGTTGTGTATTCCTGCATGATCTTTGGAGAGAGAGATGGGGCAGCTATTGGCACTATTTTCAGATATATCCTCAGTGTCGTCATCACAGTCGGACCTGACGGGCTGCTTGAAAAGATCACTTTGACTCAAGGCAACCCACGGTTTATTTTGAGCGCCTCCCCAAAAGGCAGCCCAGTTGGGAAGGACCGCAAAGGATTAACTAAGCAATCTCCATCTGTATGCAAAGAATGAAGGGTGTAGCCTGCTTGAAAGTGTCTTGGGAGCTTTCCTGCGATGAAAAAAACAGAAAAAAGGGGGAGATCTCCTGGCAGAGCTCCTAAAAGAAGTAATGATGCATTCCACAGGATGAATGAATATATATATATATATATATATATATATATATATATATATATATATATAT
>NC_056528.1:48721690-48723466 GCF_019175285.1 Sceloporus undulatus | reverse complement strand
GGGGCTTGGCATCATGAGATCCTCCAGTACAGCTTTCCTTTACCAGCACCCTTTAGATTCATCAGAATACATGCTCCATTATCCTGATGCACAATGGAAAATGCTGGTTGGGGATGATAGTAGTCAGATAAACAGAGAGAATGTTCCATCATTAAGAGAACTACTATAACACAGGACTTACACCTGGCTTTAAGAAATACATAACACGTATATTTCCATTTCTTTTGTTTGAGTTTCACGGCTGACCCATTATACAAAGACGAAGGAATATAGCTCTTCAGGCAATGCAATCTTGCAGTTTTTCATAGCTGTTGTGTTGTCTTCATGCTATAGCGATGACACTATTCTCACCGTCCTCCTTATTCCTTTGCTTGCTGCCTTGGCAAACAAGCAGTTGCCACATTTCCTGTGCCTTGCCTTCATTCATTCATTGCTGCGATCACCGAGAAACATTTAGCACAATTAATGATGGAGCCGGAGAGCTGTTTGGATGCATTTCCATAAACATGCACATTCCCCTGGGATTTCTCTGTTTCTTTGGATTAATTATTAAAAGTCATTAAAATTACTGGTGATAGAATGCGCATAAGTGGAGGCAACCCATCTTTTAAGTGTACCAGGCTTTCTTGGGAATGAAGTTTTTATTTACCAGTGACACGGTTAGAGCATGGGCAGAGCATTTCGCAGCAAAGGTTGTCCATGTGTCTCCCACAATGTGGAAAGTCACTGGACTTTGCTGGTCTATATGGTCCAAGCACCATTTGGAGGAAGTCGGGAGAAACTTTTAACATGGTTCCATTCCATAAGAACTATGCCATGAGGTCTTTCTTGAAACATGAAGAGAACGGGAAGAGACTTCTACCTACCTCCTGTTGTTTAAAAAAGGCCTGTCCTGAGCTTAAAATGTTATAGGAAGGCTCAAAACCATGGCAAAATGCCACCCACATCCCCTAGAAGATGTTTGGAGACATTTTGGAGCCAAAGAAGCCCCTTTTTGTTTTTCTGGAGTTGGTGTGGTGCGCAGATTGAAGCCCTCCAAAGTCTTCTAAGGGGCTAAGACCTCTAGCATTTCACAGTTGCCCATCCTTGGTCTAATACCTTCTCAGACAAGCAATTTCTTTCTTTGGCATCGTAATACAACAGCCCATACTGGCCTAGTACATGAACCATGGGCAAGTCACATTTTCTCAGTCTCAGGGGAAAGCAATAGCAAACATCCTCTGAGCAAATCTGGCTAAGAAAGCCCCATGATAAGTTCACCTTAGGGTTGCCATAAGTCAGAAACGACTTGAAAGCACACAACACACGGTACATGGGCAGGAGCACAAGCTGCCATGAGCCACAATGACTAGTCTATAAGACACACTAGAGATCTCTCCGCTGGATGCTAACACTTCCCAATGCACCACAAGGATGGCAGCCTCCATCCTTCCTCTGCATCCACCCTCCAATCCCACCTAAGTATGCCATCAAGTAGGGATGTAAAGAATATTCTCCAAAATTCGAAAATTAGGAGAAAAATGCCAGTTTCGACAAATTCTCTAACATGTAGGAGAGGAGAAATTTTGAGTAATTCTCGATCAATGAGTAAGAATTTTATTTTTAATAATTTCAAAATGAAGGGAAGAGAGAAATTTTGAGCTGACAAATTCAACCTCCAGAACTTGGGTATTTTGCATAAGAAAAGCTATCATTCATCCTGGCTTTTACCAGGGGCTATTTCCTTTGTTAGTGTGAAAAACAAAACAGAACAAAAGGAGGGAGCCTTCTCCACTT
>NC_056528.1:48718090-48721590 GCF_019175285.1 Sceloporus undulatus | reverse complement strand
ATTGTCATTCAGAGAAATCTGTGAAAAATATTTCGCTGGCTGCTGAAGGGGAGAGAAGAAATCACCTTTTGGAAGAGAGATTTGTGGGAAGAATATTTTTTAAAAAAATTCTCCTCAAGGTTTCTCTGACCGAGGAGAAAAATATGGGTTTCTCCAATCACTACCATCAAGGCTTTCTGCCCCATCAGCATCACATAGAGTCTCTGCCATTGTATGCAGATGAACTGATACAAAGGATGAGTGGATTTAACATGGAGGTGATTGGATTTCCCCAGTTCTGTTCCTTTATGGTGCGCCACAGGTTTTGCTCTGCTCTGCACTCCGCTCCCGAATTAGCTGTGACAATTTGCAAAATTAATCCCGACACTGGAACATTAGCAGTTTGCTACAGCTTTTAGATTCTCCCGTCGGAATATCTTCTTCCCACTTGTTGCATTACTAATAAGCATTTACATATCGAAAAACGCAAAGGGAGGATATGTTTGATCATATGCAGAATTACATTAAGATTCTTTTCGTGTGCTTTTGGCTGCTTTGTGCATGTATTCATGCGCACTAGAAAAATAACATGCAAAGAACCTGATGCAACCAGTTCTAGGTTCTTTTTTCTTTTATTTTTCACATTGTGACACCAGTGCGCATAGTAAGACGCAGCACCAGTGGAATCCTGATACATGTTGGTAACTATTATTATCAAAGTCAATGGTAATGTGATGCTGGTGATGGGAAATGCACATTAAGCAAAAGAAATGAAAGGTAACACACATTGGCTGTTGGTGGCATCCACATTGTGTGTGTGCACACCTTCAAGTTACCATCGACACACATTCTCATTTACTGTGATAGGCATGCCAGAGTCTTTAAGACATCCAGAAAATGACTTTTCAAAGATAGCAACAGATTTTTTTATAACTCCAAAGAGAATGTTGTACAAGGAGAATGTGAGAAGTTCCTCCTATCCATATGTGATGGAAGCAGCATGGGGTGCTGATGTGGAAAAGTGGTCCAAGTGACTATAAATTGGTCTTTGTTTAGGGAAATCACAGGGCGCATCTACACTGCAGAAGTAATGCAGTTTGACACCATTTTAGGGGCGGTGACTCCATTCAATGTAATCCTGGGATTTGCATTTTTGCAAGCTTTTTAGCCTTCTCTGCCAAAGAGTGCCTCACGAAACTACAAATCCCAGGATTCTGTTCGATGGAACCATGGTAGTTAAAGTGGTATCCAGCTGCATTATTTCTACAGTGTAGATGCACCGACAGAGGAACAACCCTATTTAACAAAGAACTTACTATACAAAAAAAATTGCTTTTTGAATGTGTAAGACATGGCAAGTGAAAGATTCATGAAAGACAATGATTGTCATGGCAACTTTGTGCAACTTTATACCATATGACACAGGCAAAAAATCTATCTGGGTATCTTGATTCAGTCTTTTATGTGAGTCTCTAGTGTGAAATGCTGAAACCCCTTGAGATACTGGGAAGCTCTGTATTTGATTCATTATAGCTTGCAATTAATTTATTCACAGTCCAGTTCAGATCAGTTTGTGGCAACCAGGATGAGGGAAGTCTGGCTCAGCAGACAGTGAGCTGATATTCGCATTGTGCCCAGTAGGCATGGCAGCACTCCCTTGAAATATCCATGCAAACTGTGCATGCTGCAGGGTGCCTTGGAGAGGCATGTCTGGTCCTCACTGTATGTCAGAACAAATGCTGTGGTCCAAATCATTCTAGAGGCCATGCCTGAGATCTAGATGGGTAGAAAGCAAGTCTGATCATCCAATGGATCAACAGAACGGTTCTTAGCAATGCTGGATGCTTGGCCGGGAAGTTATTCTTTCTTTCTTTTCCTTATTTTTACATTCTTCCATGCAAGAATGAAAACAGTAGGCCCTTGATATCTGCTGGGATTTGGTTCCAGGAACCCCCATGGATACCCAATTCCAGGGATGCTCAATTCCCATTAAATACAATGGCATAGTGAAATGGAGTCCCTTGGATAAAATGGCAAGATCAAGGTTTGCTTTTGGGAATAACACAAATGAATTTTGTTAATTAATAAATGATACATTGATTTAGACTTGGCTCCCATCTCCAAGATAACTCATCATGTACATGCAATTGTTCCAGAATTCAAAAGAACCCCTCTGAAATCCAAAACATTTCTGGTCCTAAGTATTTCGGATACGGGAGACTCAATCAGTACTTCAATTTTTGAAATGTGGTTGACTTCTCGCTATGGGGACTCTCTTCAGAAGAGTCTGCACTTCAGCATTTGTGTCTGTACTACTAAACTCCTGGCAGGACACTTGGGAGGAGGCAGGGAGGTAGTCCCATCTGTTTTAAGCCCATCCTGAATTAAGCTCAAGGCAAAAATGTTTTGGCACCACTGAGTGGGACATTTTGCATTTTGCAAAGTTGCCAGTTCTCCTCCTTTTCCCACCAATACTTTTGCTGCGCATCTTATCATCTTTTGCAAGAGGCTTATGGGGAAATGGAGTAAATAGCACTGGGGAGGGGAAGAGGCTGCCTTCTCTTTACATGAAACCTGAGCCATAAGCAAGTGCCGCCATGGATTAAAACTAAAATGGATGACTTTTGTTCTCTCCGCAGGTGACCTGTCTCCACGATTTCTTTGGGGACGATGACGTGTTCATTGCCTGTGGTCCAGAAAAATTCCGCTATGCACAGGATGACTTTTCCCTGGATGAAAACGGTAATACCAATCACACCTATTAATGGCACAGCTCTTTTCTTGGTGTTTCCAAAGAATAGCTTGTTTTAGATGATGGCTGCAGTCCAGCTTCCTCTTGGCGTATGTGGAGACATGTCATTGCCATCCTTATGCAACCTGCAGGCAGAACAGCAACACTGTGCAACACATGTCAATGACTGGGTGCCATTGTGCAATGTGCATTGTGCAGCTTCAGTGCGTAGTACACATCTGCAATGTGAAATGCACAACTGGAATGCAAACCATTGCAGTATACTCAACTCCACCTCTGCTACTCTCAGCAGAAAACTTCAACTGCACATAGCACAACTTACATGTGCATATGCCACTAACAAGATGCCAGCCCATGTGTATGTTTGTATCCTAATGTATACATGTGTGCATCTGCACTAATAAGTACAAGACACACCCCTCAACAGGATTGAAATTTTGCTTTTGATGAAATCTGGGAACAGTAAACTGCATCCCCTTATTTAGATTGCATCCACATTGCAGAATCAATGTAGTTTGACACCACTTTAATTGTCATCCATCCTATGGATTCCTGGGTGTTGTAGTTTGCTGTGGCACTAGAACTCACTGTTAGAGAAGGCAAAATCTCTTCCAAGACTACAAATCCCAGAATTCCATAGGATGGAGTCATGGCAGTTAAAGCAATGTCAAACTGCATGAATTCTGCAGTTTAATCTACAGTGCTATATAAATAAAGCATAATAATAATAATAATAATAATAATAATAATAATAATAATAATAATAATA
>NC_056528.1:48670998-48718080 GCF_019175285.1 Sceloporus undulatus | reverse complement strand
GATGCAGAGCTAATCTCCACTTCGAGAAATCTTGGTTTTAACTTCTGGTTGTCCCTGAAATTCTGCAGATGTGAACATTCCCACAAAAATCAAACCCCAGATTCTGAGTTTCACATTTGGAAATGATGACATCTAAGGGACATTTCCTGTCCTGCTCTGCTTTGCTTTTCAATGAGAACGATGCAATGTCTGGAATTAAACAGAGAGAGAGAATATAACACATCCTTCCCCTTGGAATATCCTGCTAATTGGGTTGCACTGCCCTGTGCGATTTCAGCTTTGTGCGCTATGAGGAAATAGGTGGCTGCCATTGTCAATCAGGCCCAAATGTAGCCAAGCATATATGCAAAGAGATACTTTAAACCATGGCTGTCTTGGCAGTCGCCTAGCCCTACTTGAGCAGTCCCCACATGTTATCATCTAATGGGCACTGACAGATTTGCCACAGGGCAGAAGAGGTGGTCTCATTAACAGTGGCAACATTATATTCTTCATGGGAGCTGCAGGATCTGTCTCGAAACATCATCCTCATTAGATCCATATGGAAGCATTTTGCATAAGATACTTTGTCATGTAGTGCTCTTTTTTAAAACGTCCATTGGTCTGTATTTTTATAATTCAGAGGTCAGCAGCACAACATTTCCAAATGTTTCAGGCTGTAGTTCCCATAATCCCTGGTGGTTGGCCATGCTAACAAGCCTATGGGAGTTGCAACCCTAAATATCTGGCAGGCTCCTGGTTATCTTGTTGATGCTGTGCACCTTCAAGTCATTTCTAACTTATGGTGACCCTAAATCAAACTGTTGGTGTGGTTTTATTGGCAAGATTTGTTCACGGGGGTTTGCCATTGCCTTCCTCTGAGGTTGAGAGAGTGGGACTTGTTTATGGATTGGGGACTTACTCTAATGGTTTTCATGGTTGAGCAGGGCAGAGTAGGGGTTTGAACCCTAGTCTGTTAGAAACATAGTCTACTACACCAAGCCAGCCTTTACTTCTTAGCAAGATTTGTTCAGAGGAGGTTTGTCACTGTTTTCCTCTGAGGCTGAGCGCATGTCACACACTGAGTTTCCATTACAAAGTAAGGATCCAAACCCTTGTCGCCAGAGTCCTGGTCCAAAACTCAAACCATTACACTTACCTCTGTTCAAAACGTAGGCCTCACTCTTTGCATTTCTTCTGCTGTATGCACTAGGAGACATACAGTGGTACCCCGGGATACGAAATACCCACGTTACGAAATTTCCGGGATACGAAAAAATCCCATAGGAAATAACTGTTCCGGGTTACGAAGGTTATTTCGGGTTACGAAGAAAATTTTGGTGCTTTTCGGCGCTATTTCACACGAAATCGCGGCTTTTCCCCATTAGCGCCTATGGGTTTTCGGCTTGCGAAGGCTTTTCGGGTTACGAAAGCGGCGGCGGAACGAATTAATTTCGTAACCCGAGGTACCATGCAAGAATGCACACAAATTTGGGTGTGCAGCCTCTTTTGAACCAGATCACAGCCTGATGCAGAAATGAGATGAAATGAACGTAGCCTTCCAAAAGTCTGAAAGCTATAGAAACCCAAACGGACAGATTCATCCACCCTTTGCTGTAACAGGGGAGTCGAATTCATATTTTAGCAGTTCTCACAGCTCCAGGGAAACTCTCCGCATTGGAAAGCCATTCGAAAAGAAAGTCTGACAGCACAAGTTGACAGGGAGCCCAGCCTGTGGTGTCTTGAGTCCAAAGACGTCCAGGCATTTTGCCAACTCACGACACTGGCGCCTGAAGATGCTCTGAGCTCTCTCTTTCATCTCTTTTTGACATTTGTAGAAGATGCAGAAAGGACTGTCCGGTGTGAGTGTGCACGACGTGTGATGTAGGAGCTCATTGCGTTCCCAATGTATGGAGGAATATGGCCGTCTGGCATCTGCGCAGCCCTGCGGCCTGATGTGTCTCAACAGATGTTTGTGCAACCAGGCCAGAAGAGAAACTTGGGTCCATAGTTACCTTTCTCTCCTTCATGACATGCGGAAGATCAAAAGCCGCCTGTTGAAGTCAAAAGATGATGAGGAAGTGGGAGTCTCTGTGGCAGCTGGAATGTCAGCTGCAGCCAAGCAGCATAATCCGCACCTGCAGTTACAGCGATAGCAGTGGAGGAATGGCCATAAGGACTGACAGACAGTAACTGGCATCCTTTTATTGGCATAAGTTAACCCTATGCCCGCAGATGTCTGTTTTTGGTTATGGATGAAATTTGTACTCCCTTTCTCCCCTTGCAGCTACCAAAGATGCCCTTTGCCCCTCAGACCTACTGTAGATCTAATGAAGACTCACCCACCCCCATGGCTATAACCAAACGCAAAGCTATTCCAAGTTGAACCTCCCTTATCCAAAATGCTTAGGACCAGAAGTGCTTTGGATTTCAGATTTTTTTCCCGGATAACATGTACACTGAACTGTCAGAAAGCAAAGGTGCCAGTATCTCACCCAACAATGTGGACTATTTTGGATTTTGGAGTATTTCAGATTTTGGAACTTGACACCTTGTCACCATACCCACAAGTTTTGTATCTCTATGACGATTCATATACTGTAATCTAAAAGTCCTTCCTGGGTGACACTTCACTCCATGCATCTGAGGAAGCAGACCTAAGTCTATGAAAGCTCATGCTACAACTACTTTTTAGCACAGTTAGTCTGAAAGGTGCTACAAGATCCTTTTGCATACTGATATATCCAGACTTGGGTGTGGTACAGACTGCGCAAAAGCACCGTGCAGGTGCCAATATTAGGGTTAGGGACCGCACAGCAACCACACGGTCCCTAACCCTAATACATGCCGGTGGCGCAATAATGGCGGCATCCCATGTACACAGGCGCTGCCATTATGATGTAATGGACGCATAGCGCCTGCACATCGTGCTGCACCAGCTATGTCACAAGTGTGCCATTGGCGCACTCGCGACGTAACTATGGCAAGCGCAAAAAGAACCCAGTTTTTCCAGGTTCTTTTTACTCCGGAGTGACGGCGTGCATTTTGGGGCTGCGCTGTCCCTCTGGAGTAAAAACTTGCGCATGCAGACCGCCGTTTCGCGGTGGTCTGTACTAGGCCTAACATACCTATGTCTCTGAGTTATCTCCTTTTTTTGTCATTGCTGAAGTCAGAATTCTCTAAAAACGTTGTGCAATTGAAGAGAAATTCCTTCCCTCAGTAGAAAGCAATGCTGGGGAACGATGGATTCCGCTTCATTGGCAGAAATTAACTTCTGTCCCAGACAGACCAGAATCTGAATAAAATGGAGAATCTGAGCTTAGTCCTTGTATAAAATAATATACTTTTCTAAAATGTCTTGGGGCACTCATACACTCTGCATATGTTGGAGTAACTGCTTATCCAGCTAACATTTCTAGCAGATGTTTAGACTATATTTCCAGGCCAGATGGCTAAATTGGCCTTCTACAGACTTCCTCTATGAAAACAACCCAGTCTTTATTCATTGCTGTCAGAAAGCCTTTAATACTAATGTGCTGGAGAGGATGGAGATATGCAATATGTCCATTTGTTTGTTTTGGAGAGAAGTCCCTCAAACTAAGTGAGGTGCACAGTTCAGTACAGTACAAGAAAATGGAGAGCTCCTTTGGGTGGGGTCTCCTTTGTACAATGCCCATTGGGTTGTTGTCCTTTGCAAGCTCTACTGGTTGAATGCATGGGTGAGATCCTGAATAAAGTGAGTGCAGTGCTTTGTCCACATAGTTCTGTGTTCTTCCTTGCTCTAGTAGCCGCCAAGTGTTTAGGTACAGTTTACCAGGGGGGTAACTCAGGAGATGAAGACACAGTTGGCCTCAGTTGTAAGGAGAAGGGAAATGAGGGTGATCTCCCAGGTAGAACATGGCCTCCTTTCTCTTCCCCTCCAAGGTGGGATCAGTCACATTTTAAAGCAGACCAATGCAAATGCTTACTCTGTGTGGTTTGGTTTGGTTCCCCAGAGTGCCGAGTAATGAAAGCAAACCCTCCAACTACTCCAGGCAGCAAGTCATCTCCAACTCCACAGAAGAGTTCGGCAAAGAGCCCCGCTCCTGTTCGCCGGAGCAAGTCCCCAGCTGATTCAGGTAACCATCAGGATGGTGAGTGATTGTTCTTTTCCCAGCTGGTAAATGTTGGTTCCTCATGGATCTGGGTGACAAGTTCATACCAAAAGTTGTTGAGCCCCACTTTTCACTTTCCCATTTGCTCTAAGCTAGGATTGGCTTTATGCCTCCCCATGATTTCATGTTATCATGAAAACTGTTGTGCATCACTGGTATGGGATAAGTTTTCATGAAGGTAAAAGATGAAACACATAGTATATGGCAGAAAAAGCATTCCAGTCCTGCAGGTGATGAGTTCCAGCATCCCCACACTGCAAGTGATAAAACTAGGCTCCTAAGCAACTAAAGCCCTTATCACACGGAGGCTTACCATTGGTAAAACATTCCTGAAGCTTTCCTGAAGTGCTAAGGTGTGATAGCCGGTCACACTTCTAAATCGTCATTCAGGCGTCCTGCTTCTCTCCCATCTTCAAAGCGTTCATGAAGCAGCCATTTCTTCAATAACGGGAACTTCTGTCATTGAAGAAATGGCTGCTCTGCAAATGCTTTGTCGACGAGAGAGAAGCTGGATGCCTCAATGATGATTTAGAAGTGCAACCGGCTATCACACCTTTGCACTTCAGGAACGTTCTACCAACATTTTAGCGATGGTAAGTGCCTCCACATGATAGCAGTCTATGTTCTATTCAGGCTATCAGGTGGTAAAGGCTCCAACTCCTTTGGGCCAGATAATGGTTGCTCCAGACCACCGACATTACCTGTGTCTCCAGAGACAGGACCACCCTCAACCTGAGCACCTTGGGCCAGTGGTATGCCTGTGTTTGGTGTCACCCAGTGCAGGAAAGCAGTGGGGGTGGATTGCCCTGCCATCCTCCTTCTCTCAATGCCTCTCTTGCCTGCCCCATAGGTGTCTGATGTTCAGGGGAGAGGTGCTGCAGTCTCTGATGGCCATTTGAGATCCAGTGCATCTGCTGGGGTTAGGGTAGTGCTGTGGCTCCAGGTGGCCATTTGGGGTCTTGCATGTCTGATGGGCAAGTGAGAAAGGGACTCAATACCCTTTCTTGCTTTCCCAGCTGCCATGCATGCCCCATTGGGTATACACCCTCCTCTGGATGTCACTCAGTGCATTCCGCACCCCTCGCACCTCCTCTGGTGACGCCACTTGGACTCATTCACGCTACAGAACCATGATGCTCTTATTCCACGTTAACTGCTGTGGTTCCATCCAATGGAATCCTATACAGTTTAGGGAAAGAGAGTCTGAGCCAGAGCACTATAGTGCCTTACCAAAATATCAGTTACAATATTCTATAGGATGGCACCATGGCAGTTATAGTGGAATGACAGTGCTATCAGCGTGGGGTATGGATTGAGCCTCTGGTCTTCCAAAGAGACTAGTTTGGTTATTGCAATCTGCTTGGCCCCAGAGCGTTCACAAGCGATCCGCTGCAAAAATGGATTGTATCCAGAAAAAGGGAGAATACTCTTTTGAATAATGGAGATGCTGGGAGCTAGTAAAATATTTAAAAGATGATTGCATAAGGCTGCCTCCAAGTGATGTAATTATTCTTACTTCCAAATGCTTTTTGAATCATAATGGCCTAATAATTCTTCTATTATTCCACGCACCAATCTGAAGTCGTATCCAGATAGGATCAAAGCTCGCCTCCTTCGTTCTACAAAAAAAAATGAACCATAGCAGCATATTTTAATTAGACACATGTCTCATCCCAGGAAATATCCATGCAAAATGGGAGTATGCAGAGAAGTGCGGGTAAATGGATTATCGGAAGCTCAGGGTTTTACATTGCGATCCCTTCCCTATCAAATTGGCAAATAAAATGGACCAATATTAACAGCTATTCAAAGAAAAGTCCCCCCCTCCAAAAAAAAAATCTGTCTCAATGGTCCCTTTTTGGCGCTGCTGCTTCACATTGCAATTGAGGACTGTTTGTGACCTGGTTTGGTCTTCTGTTCGCACATTCCATGTCACAAACGCTCACTGGTTCTGTTATTATATTCACACCAGCATACACACAGATATGTATCTTTGGCACAATCCAGTGTGAAACGACAGTATGGTGAATCCAAATGAGTCCGTCGGGTTTCATTGTGTTCACATTGGAGCCTGCTATAGCAGGAGGAGAAAGGTGCGAGAGACCTATCCAAACGTATCCAAAGAGCAGGTTGGCTTTGTGCCCTTCTTTGTCTGTCTATACTATAGTTTTCTTTGCTATGTTGCTTTAAGAACCATTAACATTCCCATGCCTTTTGCAACTACCGGAGGGGAAGCACATTGATTTTAAATTAAAATATGACCTTCTCCAGCTAGTGTTGAGCAAGCTTTGCTTTATTGGGGGAAGTCTGGTCCTGCCAGCAAGACTCTGGATGGGAGTCTCTTGCTCCTGGTTTCTCTAATAGTTGGACAGAGAAATTAAAGCTGATCAATGAAGCTGCAGGATGGAGAAAAATGGCTGCAGAATGTCAACCAGGCCTGGGTTCAGAGCAATCTGTAAGGGTCCTTATGATAAAAGGATATGTCAAAGGAAAAAAAATGCAAAGGGCAAAACTATATCACTGTTTAATGCTGTAAGCTGAAAGCTGCATAACAAATGGGTAAGACCTTACACTGCACGCATGGAGCATGATGCGCTGCGTGCATATTTCCACACCACTTCCCTTAGAAGTTGTCAGTCCTCCCTTTGGGCACTATTTTTTCCTGCCTTTCTTCTGCAGAAATAATCCAGATTGACAACACTTTAATGTCCATGACTCAATGCAATGGGATTCTGGGATGTGCAGTTTTGTGAGATACTTAGCCTCCTCTGTCAGGGACCTCTGGGGCCACAACAAACAACAAATCCCTTCACATAGAGCCATGGTGGTTTAAGTGGCGTCAAACTGGATTATTTTCTGCAGTGTGGATGCAGCCTTAAGAACAACTTGTGCTCTAGTAGCAACAACTTTCGCGGAAAGCAAAATAAATGCAAGCCGCCGTGATGATAGAAAAGCACATCGCTCAAACTGGCATATCAGAATTTCAATTTCTGTTTGTGTATTACGGGTTTCATAAATGGTCAGGTTGTGATGAAAACAAGATGGGTTTGTGTGTGTGTATGTATTTCAATTTCTGGGTTGTATTCTCTCATTGCTGGTTTCTCTCTTTCTTGGGGTAGCAAATGGAACATCAAGCAGCCAACTGTCCACACCCAAATCGAAGCAGTCCCCCATCTCCACACCAACCAGCCCAGGGAGCCTCCGTAAGCACAAGGTATTACGTTTCTTATACCTCACTAAAACTCCTATCTGTTCATTGCATGGCCAAACCTCCTACTCCTACTTCGTTTGAGGAAGGGGGTCGATTACCTGTTACTGATGTTTGGAGCTGACATGAACATTTATGTTTCTGCTCCCATAGTTCTGCAGCCCAGTTTTAAGGATTGTGCTGGTGTTATCTAGAACATTTTAGGACCAGAGCTTGGAAACATTAATATTTCTATAGTTTTTTGTGGGTTTTTTGGGCTATGAGGCCATGTTCTAGAAGAGTTTATTCCTGACGTCTCACCATCAGCTGTGGCTGGCATCTTCAGAGAATGCACCTCTCTAGAAATCCCTAAAGATGCCAGCCACAGATGCTGGCTAAACATTTGGAAGAAACTCTTCTAGAACATGGCCACAAAGCCCAAAAAACCCACAAAAAACTATGAATCCCTTTGGTGGTCAGAAGCTACCAGAAGTTGACCACCGAATCATGCTGGAGGACCTACAGAGAAGTGTTTTCTGTAGTAATCTCTAGGTCCTCCAGCACAACTCTGTGGTCAACTTCTGACAGAGTTGCACTGGAGGACCTAGAGATTCCTAGAGAGAACCTGTTCCTCAAATACACAAATAACCAAATCTGCAAAAGTCAAAGCTGCAAATGTGGAGGGCCAACTGTATGTTTTAATACCCCCGAAAGTGCTTTGTGTAAAATCCAATGCACAAGCATGTATTTTTTGCAACGATTTTGCACAATTGAACTTTTCACAAAACAAGTGTCAATATGGAATATGGGAAAACAAAAGCCAGTAAAATGCATGCAACACTCCTAACAGTGCCCCAGCGGAAAAAAACATTTGGAAAGGTTTCATTCTCTTCTCTGAGAATAATTGAGGTCATACATCCTGACCCACTGACTGTTTGGCACATTTTATTATTTCTTTATGTGGAACGACCACAGATGCTTGCGTAGACAGAAACAAAAGTATTGTGTAAACTGGCCATCAGGAAATCAGCAGGAACCTTAACTGAAGGCAGCAGAAGATACAATCCTTTTCAAATCCTCATTGTGGTTCACCACCATTGTTCCAGCTGGTTTTTTGTAAGGATGCTTTTTCCCTCCTTGGCATCATCCTAATGAGATACAAGGCAGTCACACCCTGGGGATCTTTTACAGCTTTCTGAATGACCAGTAACAAAGATGTTGGTTCAGGAGCAAAAGCGCTCCTTTGAGTAGATGCTGGTGATAACAGGAGACTTAAAAGGATGGCAGTCAATGCAATGGCCCTGTTTGGAGCTGTTTAGCTGCTTCCGCCACAAACCAGTTTCCTCCAAGTTTCCTGGGGCTTCATCTGAATGGTGGCTTTGATGAAAGTGTAGTGGGAAAATGCTCTGGGACACATGAATGTTGCTGCACTCACCAGCAAAGCCAAAAGGAAGGTTTGGATTCTTCACACTGTTCATCTACCGACTTTCATCATCTCTTATTCATATGGCACCTCATTGTCTCAGCCGTCAAGTTCAGATACAAGAAGGTGCAGTTTTTAAAGAAGGTTTTAGAAGAAGATGCTGGAAGCTGTGGAAAAGGTCTATACTCTGGCATCCTAGGTCCTGTCTGCACTGGCCAGGGGCAGCCCAGATTCCTGGCTCCGAAGCAGCTTTGATCTCCCCATGTTATCTTGGTCCTCTATTCTGACACCAAGTAGCTGTTTCCACATGTATCCCACTGTGCCACCCAATGTGTCTACCACTGTGGGGTGTTGCTTCACTCTGAGTTCAAAACAAGGCATCCAGCCATGACCACATGGCTGAGTGCCTTGTTCTGACGTTACATTGAGTGACCCATGGTGGGGGTGGACACACCAGGTGTCACAGTGGGACACATTTCAGGCAGCCACCTGGTGTTGGAACGGAAGACTCTGGATCGAATGGGAAGACCTGGAGCAAACAGGAAGGTATTTTAATGCATGTTAAGAGGGGTATACCCAGTTTCGGGTGCTGAATATCTGGTACGTCATCCAGTCTGTTTGGTCCAGAACTGGGGATTTGGCCCATGCATTGCCCATGCTCCCAACCAAGAGGGTAGGGGTAGGCCATTTTATTTGGTCCGGATGCATTTTTAGAAGTCGGAAGCTTCCGTTTTCAAAAAGGGGCCTCGGAAGCAGCTTAGAGGACCTGGGATGCATCCAGGATGAACCCAGGTGGCGATTCGGCAGCCATTTCTGTGTGATAGGGCCCAGCTGCCTCCCAAATTAGCACTGAATTTGGGAAAGGTAAGCCACTCTTTTAACCCCACTCAATAGGGTCCTATGGTTGAGCAAAGATTCAGAAGCTGATCTCTCCAAGTCCAACCCAGCATTCAGACCACTACACCATACTGACACTTCTGTACCGCTTTACTTTGAGGCTCTGAACAGGGCAAGTGGAGAGATCTTGGTGCCAAGGCCTGCCAGACCTAGAATGCAGTGACACAGCCAAGAGGCCCATTGACTGGTGCATTCAAACAGAATTAGTTGACTACAGAGATCTGCTCCAAACTGCCAATGCAGTTCTTATCTGACTCCCGACTAGGCCTTCTGGAGGAGTTAACACTTTTCCCTTTCTTCTTACAGGACTTGTACCTGCCTCTATCCTTGGATGACTCCGATTCCCTTGGGGACTCCATGTAAAGGAACCCCGTTCCCTGTGTCCGTAGTACACACTCTGTTTTAGATACCGCAAGCAGTACTTCTGCCAAAATGAAGCAGAGAGGTCACTGGTGCTTGCAAACCAATCCAAGGACACAAAAGTTATGTCTTTCTTTATTGTTATTATTTTTCCTTTTCCTCCTGCGATTTTTCTCCTGTGTGCCACAAAGTCAACATCTCTCCACTGATGGAGGTAAAGGGATGCCAACCATCTGAGTAACTTCATAGGAAAGGCAGTGACCATTGTGGGTGAGAGGAAGCCAGTGGGTTCACGATCCCATGCGCTTCCCACATCTTCCTCCACATCTCTTCTTTTACTCTAGATGGCTTTAGACCCAGTAGCGTTTTCCTTTTTACAAGTGTCCCTTTAACCAATGTCATAATTCTGTCTGACGGTCAAGAGGGAAACAGGTCTAGCCACCAGCACATTTTCTAAATATCAATGGATACCAGCAACCCTGCAAAAAAACCCAAGCCTGTTTCCAAAGTGGTGCCCCCAAATTTAACACTTGTCCCCTGACCTTAATTTATTTAATAGAGATAAACCCATTACTTGGATAACACTTGTCTTACGTTGTCTGCGCAAGGAGCATTGGAGCATATGAAAGACATTTAAAAAGCTGAGTGTCATAATGTTACTCAGTCTAAACTGGGCCCTGGGGCACATTTTAATACTACACCAGGACAGATTAACTGTCTGGGATTTTAACAAGGGTGTATATATATAAGACTGGTAGTAAAAGCCAATCTGGTTAATATGAAGTTACTTGAGTCACCGGATGGTATCTCTCTATCTCTGCGGAAATGGTTAATGCCTTGTAAACAGCCAACACTGAAACACTGTGAGCATTTTGCTTTCAGCTCTCTTCACCCCTCCAGGTTCTCCTTCTTCTTTTTTAATAGCAAACAAAAAAAAATCACTACACTTTTATAGAGGGAAGCAAATACTTTTAGAAAAGAGTCAGTATTTCAGGCTCCTTTTTTTAGAAAAAGAAAAGCTGGTGACTTTCTTTTGCTTAAAAGAAAAACAACCCCAAATTTAAATACATACAAAAAAAAAAAAGTCATTCCAATAAATTGTTATGAAGCCACTGCCAAAACGACGCCAGGATGACTGAACCAACAGGGAAGGGCTTGCATGGGCAACCGACGTTTCAATCGATTCGGTAGGGTTAACTTTTTGGGTGTTTTTTAAAACATTGTTATACTTAGGCTTTCCGTTTTTCTATATCGCAGCAATCCTTGCAAAGAGCCTGTCGAACTCTTAGGATGTTTGAAATTTTAAATGATTCTTTCTATCTAGAAATGACCCGTTCTAACAGAATGAGAGGCTGAAAGGATCTTTTCACCTTTCGTCACGATCAATGCAAAATCCACAGCTTTTGTACAGAACTGGCCATTTTACCAACTGATACATCTTGCCTTATTCCTTGTTTTTTTTCTGGAATAAACTTTTGGTACGTTGGCAAAATGATCCAACCAGAGCAATACCGTACAAGCTAACCTTTGGGGCTGTGTTTATGCTCTGCTTTAGATTTCCTTGCAACCTGTTGTGCGTTTAGAATGTATTGAGGCAACTGTGGGTTTCTTGGCCTTCTTTAAATCTCATTTTGTGATTTTTGTGGGTTTACATTTGTGAGCTGCCTTCGGCCCTTTACACAAAGTGGAAAGGCATGAAGGAAAGAAACTAAGGCTAATCCAGGAGTAATGCTCCTTATCACTGGGCTACTCAACATGGAAAGAGCCTCTGACTATAGAGGAAAACTGAGCATGGCTGTTTCTCAGAATTGTTATGTGCTGATCGGTGGTTCATCCTTGCATCATTATCTTTTTACCACTGGCATCTTTGAGATTCATATGGTTGACAATGTAAATAAGCCAAGACTTTATGACTCTATGTTTCCATTCATATGTGGATAGATGGTTTGGATTTACCCAGTTCTTACAGTTAATAGATACCCTTCCTCAGAGCTAGTACTGCTCTTTCATATGTGAAACCAAACCATAAGATCTAGAGCTCCTGAGCTACTATGTTGTTGTTTGGCCTACTATATCTAAATGTCACATCAATAGAGTCAGCATTCATGTATGTTCATGGTCAGATCATTCGTAGAGAAGATGGGCCTTGAGGGCAAAGCACAGGGACAAAACTCTAGTAAAAGAGTTTTCCGTCGCGTGTTGGAAATCTGGCAGATTTGTCGTATGAATTGGAGCAGGTCTCTTTCGTTTCTTGGTGCCTCAGTTTACCTTATCTGTCAAATAGGGACAGTAATACTTCTCTACCTCATGGGGAGGGATGGGAGGTTGGCAAGCGTGTCGTTTTGTGAATGCTGTCTTAATACTTCTGGGTCAACAGGTGGGCAAGTGCTATTTGCAATCTCCCAGGGGCTGGTGTTGACAAAGACAACGGTGTTTCCTTTTTTTGGCAAGTCCAGCAATGGCTCCCTGGGATTCTCACCTAGAAGGCACTCTCGCCGGATGGTCCTGACACTATGGCCATCAGATCCAGAAGCAGGGAAGTCCTGTAGGCTCACTGATCCCTCCCTCCCATAGCAGGCAATGGGGGCACTGTACCTCTATGAGGCTCTGAAGGGGGCAGAAATGTAGCATAGGTTGTGACCTGCTAAAGCCAACACTCCAGTCCCCCTGGAAGTATGCTTTGCTTGTCACAGTGCAACATTCCTCCAGTGCTGGTCTTCTCCTTAGTCTCCTCTCTGTCCCGAAGGACCATTCCTAATCTGTCCTTCAAGTCTAACCAGAGGCCATGAACTCAGCCAGCAGTTCCCAACCTGTGGGTCGCCACCCCTTTGGGAGTCGAATGGTGCTTTCACAGGAATCGCCTAAGAGCATCAGAAAACACATATTTCCAATGGTCTTAGGAACCGATTTTATGGTTGGGGGTCACCCCAACATGAGGAACTGTATTAAAGGGTCACGGCATTAGGAAGACTGAGAACCACTGCACTAGGCTGATATATTTCCTGTTAAATATTATTGCGCAGGGCTTTGTCAGAGCACCAACTTTTTAGCAATATGGAGGAATGATGGGAATAATGTCCCATCCTACACCTGAAGGACTTGTCACTTCCAACCCGAGCTTTAGCGGTTCAAGAAACAACCGATCCATATTGAAATTGATCAAGGCTCAAGAAAGCCCCAGCTCTCTTTCTTGCCCCTCTCTGCCCCAAACAGACCTTGCACACACTCAGATCCAGTCCTTTTGATTGCTCCTTTAGTGCAAGGCCCCAGGGTTGAGCCCGTTCTAATGGCAACAGTACTGTAGAGTCTTTTGAATGTTGTCCTCTGCTTGCCAGACTCCAATGAGTTCACAGGAGGCCAAACCCAATGGTTCACTGTTCACCATTATAGCTCAATGGAACATCAGAGGCAGCATGTCTCTGGATGCCAAAGGCTGGGAACAAACCATAGAGGAGAGCCCTGCCTTTATCTCCTAATTGTAATCTTTCCAGACATTGGCTTCTCTTGGATTATACAACGTTGGATGAGATGGACTTTTGGTCCATTCCAACAGGATTTTTTTACTACTTAAGTAGATGATTGTTTACATGAAGCAGGTTCCCATTAACAACAATAAGTTTCTTTACGCAAAAGAAATATATGATAGCTTATAAGCATTTCTCTTCAATTGCACTTGACAGTGGCACCTCTGAACCGAGAAGCCTGGACCCGTGCCCAAAGTGTGTTGATCCGCTCATTGCTCTTCCAAAGAAGAGCATGGTGGGGCAAGGCTTCCATAATAATGGTTTTTGTTGCCACACATTGCATCAGCAAGCAAGAAGGCCCAGTCAATGGAAATCTGGGGAGGCCTGGTAAAAGGGGGAAAAGGTTCTTTTTTCCACAAGGAAAAGAAAAGCCATTCAAAAGCTACAGAAGCAAAACAGGGTAAAGGACCAGACTCCCAGGTTTTAGAAGTTATTCTTCAGGTAAAAAAAAGTTCTTGAACTGTAGGTAGAAATCAGTGACCATGTCGGATGTAAAGCCCCTTGTGTATAGTTGATGTTGCATGAATCTTTGTACAAAGAAATGAAAATGCATGCCGAATAGCAGTACATGCAATTCTAGGTGTGTTCAGCTCCAACTCTCAGCCCCAAGAGACAGTTGCAGCACACTTCTCTTATGCCTCACGCTGGGTATGTTTAAGGTGGAGGTGTCCACACTCTTCCCTTAGCAGTTGCAAATGCTCTCTAAAATGGTGGCTTCCCCAGCTCTTCTAGCAAAAGAGAACGCTTTCTATGTTGGCTTATTTTGTGGAAGAATTCCCCCAATACAGATAGAGTTGCTAGGTTGGCCACGGGATGGGTTTCATGTAACTCTACCCTGGAACAGTTCTTGGAGCAAGACCAGGTACGTAAAGCTCCATCAAGCAGAATGAAGGTCATTCTTCTCCCTCATCTTCCACCCCAAAACTACCAGCTGCAACCACTCCCTCCAGGCATGAATATTGCTTCTCCAATTATTGCCTCCCCAATGGAGAGCATGATGTTAGGTCTCAGAGGAGTGCTTAGATCTGTTTGTATTGTCTGTATTGGGCAACCATTCCTCCCAATGTCCAGTAGGATGTCAATAGTCTTGCTGGGAGGGGGCAGCACCTGCTGACAATTGGGGTTTGGACGTTAAGGGAAGACAAGTACCTTTGTCTTGCTTAATGGGGTTGTATAGTTGCTCACCCTGCTCCACAGGATGAAAGAGACCCAACTTGTGTCCAACCTGGCAAACCTGATTATGGAGGCTGATGGTCAGTTTTACAGGATGTACACCATCAGGAGATCATGGGCTGGGTTTGTGGGTCTTTGTATTACTTTGTATAGTATCAGGGCCAGTTTGCTAGATCTGAGGGAGGAGGGCTTGACCAAGTGTCTACTGGCAGCCCAGTCCCAACACAATAGGAGTATCTAGTGATGATGGTGGCATCACTGTCAGGTGTGGTCAACATCAGTGCTCTGTGTGGTCATCGATGGACATCTAGGGGCTGCTCTTATGGTTTTCAACATTGCCTTTGTGGGAAATTAAAGCACTGGTATCCAGTGTTGATCAGGTGGGCAGAGAACTCTGGTGGTGGACAGTGGATCATAACACATTCAAATCCAGTTACTCGTCATACATTACATTTTTGAGTTACGAGGGACAACGTTATTAGTTTTTAACACTTTAAAAACACTTTAAATGCAGCCTAATAGTAGTCCCAACAAGCTTGGATTAACTGAGTGTCTGGAAGTTAGGCATATATTGTTTTATCAAGTTTCCATTCATTACATAGGTCTCCTGTAGTTGGGAATAACAGTTGGATTTAGTCTGGTACTGTTTTTGTTTTTGCAAGAATGATACTGGGATGGTAGCCATCTTCTGTAATTTTTTCATCTTTTTTAAAAATTGAAATAGTTCTTCAATACAGTTTGTTCTGGACCCCTCCTCCTCAGAAAGGGAAAAAACATGGATGCTCAAGCCCCATTCAAATGAAAGCAGCTTGTGCCTGCGGCGGCGGCGACACACAGACCGCATGCCACAGGAATGCGTGCCATTGTTTTCTTCCGGCGTGCTCCTCCCTTCCTTCCGACATGGCTTCCAGCCGCGTATAACGCGGGCGCACTGTATTATGATACACCATTATTTTCAAGTAATGAGTGATGTATTGCTAGTAAAACCACCAGCAAACAAATAATGTTCTCCCCTTTGGAGCAGAATTTCGAGGCCCTGAGGCTTGAACAGATTGCCAAGGATTCAATATGTTGAAGAGAGGTCTACCGGGAGCAACCTCAGCCTTCATTCACATTAAATTCACATTTAAAGAGGATAGCAGGAGAAGAGTGGAGATAGGAAGCAACATGTCCTTCCCAAAAGTAGTTTAAAATCATGGGCCTTGTACATATCTCAGAAGCTCCAGCCAGGATGGCTAGTGATCCTTTGCAATAACATCTAGACCAGTGATTCCCAATCGTCATTATGGCACGCAAGCATGCCAATGGCCTCCGTTCTGCTGCACAAAAAGAAGCCCCTTTTCGGGGCTTCTTTTTCTGCCATGCGCAGGCCGCTCCATGTGGTTTCTGGGGCCTGTTTCTGGGGCAGAAAGGGGCGGTGTCTCGCCACCCCTTTCTGCCCATCTGTCAAGCCCCATGGTTTCCTTCCTCAGATGTATGGGGTAAACTGGCCCAGGAAGGACCTTTATAATCGGACAGTATGAATAGTCATAGAAATGCAAGATATACTGCTGATGATAAGAGGTCCTTCCTGGGCAACAGTCCACTCCATGCATCTGAAGAAGTAGACCAAGTCTAAGAAAGCTCATGCTGCAATTTATTTTGTACAGTTAGTCTCAAAGGAGCTACACTTTGTGTGCCGATATCCCAGACTGACATGGCTTTGGGCCTAACAGATAGGCCAAAATAAAGCTGTTTCGGGTCACTTTGGAGGTATGCTGTTTAAATGACACACGCATCTTAAGAGGCCAGAAACTGTGCCAAAGCCATGCTCCAGTCCTTAGTACTGGAGCATGGTTTTGGCATGACTTCCAGCCTGTTAGGATGCATGCATCATTTAAACAGCATACCTCCAAAGCGACCCAAAGCAGCTTTATTTTGGCTTGTCTGTATAGGGCCAATATTATGTCTCTGAATTCCACAAACTTAGAAAGTTTGACTCATAAGGCTGTTAGTTTCTGGCCCGGGTTTACAGTGCTCCGAGAGGAGATGTAAATATTTAAAGTCAGTCAGTTTCAATTTAGCACATATCCATGAGAGTGAAGCTGGAAGTGTGAGATGACCATCTGCCCTAAAGCTATTTGTGTTCCAAACATCTGTAGATGATGAAAAAGCAGACAAGGGAAACTGGAGCACCAATCCTAGTTCTCCTTGCTAAAGCTTTAAAAGCAAACATTTCTCTCAAAATGCCCTTTTCCCATCTTCCATAATGAAGAGGAATACAGTTGTCCCTCTGTATCTACAGATTCTTTACCCATGGATTCAACCAGCCATTGATTGAACCTTTCCTTTATACAAGCATGTGTGTGTGTGTGTGTGTGTGTGTACACATTCCAAAAAGCAAAGCTTGATTTTTGTCCTTTTAATATAAGGGATGCCATTTTACTATCCCATTGCATTGAATGGGACTTGAGAAACCATAGATTTTGGTATTCCCATGGGTTCTTTTTTTCAACCAAACCCAGCGGATACCAAGGGCCCACTGTATTGCTTTTTGTTCCCTTGGGAGAAAAGTTTTGATAGCTAGGGAATGCATCAGGTTCTGCACTGATAAAATGGCCAGATATAATTAGGATTAAGAATGTTATGTGGGCCTGTCCAAGGATTGCCTGTGCAAACAGAAGGGCATAATAGTGGACATAAGGATCTGGCTCTCCTCTTGGCAGCTGGTACCTATGGGCAATGGAAGGGTCAGGTCGCCAATAGTGGGATAGACATAGTTGGCACTATGTGAGCCCAATTAATGATCTTCCAGCATGACCTGCTCAACTCTCACGTGAGAAGGAGGAGACACTGAAAGCTCCCCCGCATTCACCCTTTCATTAGCTGCTGGGACTTTTCTGACTCTATTCTGAACCCAAATGACTTGGTGCTGTCTCTTTAGGTTTTGGAGAAAGTTGCTGTGGTTAAGACGCTGACTCTGTTGACTGCAAGACTGGCAGGTTGGCAGTTCAAGGCCCGGGTGCCGCATGATGGGGTGAGCTCCTGTCACCAGTCCCAGCTTCTGCCAACCTAGCAGTTCAAAAGCATATAAATGCAAATAGATAAGTACCACTTTGGTGGGAAGGTAAACAGCATTCTGTCCAATCATGCTGGCCGCATGACCACAGAGTAGCCTCTTATAAAGATGGCTCTTCAGCTCAGTAACAGAGATGAGCACCACCCCTGCGGTCGGACATGACTTGACAACCTTGTCAACGGGGAATATTATTACCTTTACCTTGATGGATTATGTAAGCCTTACTCTAGCTATTTTGCTTCTTACAGTGAAGGCAGGTCGCGATGCTGGATCTGCTCCTACTTCTAATTGGCCCCAGACAGTGCTCTGCAGTGAGCCACAATGCTTACCTTCCAACTCACACTTAAGCAATAATAAAATATCAACTTGCAACAACCAAAGGGGAAGGAAGAATAAGTACCTAACATATCTAAAACACACATGAGCTAGTATCCTATTGGTGAGTTCCAATTAGAGTAGATACATAGAATTGATTGTTGAATGGTGAGTCAACGTAAAGGTAAATCCCACTGATTCAATGGCTCTATTCTAGTCACATTTCTGTGGTAGCAAGGGGCTTCCCTATCCGTGCATATTGGGATCCAATCCAAGGTTTAGTGTGAACTTCCAAGGATTTGCCCTAGGTGCTTAACTGTCTCCCCCAAAGAAGCCTAGAACCATGAATAGCTACGGTTCCATGTCATTGCCCTGCTGACATGAAAGCTGCTGACTTTCCTCGTCACAACTGAAAGATGAAATGACTTCTTTGATCGCTTATTCAAACTACAAGCCAAGTAGACTTCTTCACTGTGAAGTCGAAGGCTTTCAAAGATTTTTGTGGGTTTTTTGGGCTATGTGGCCATGTTCTAGAAGAGTTTGTTCCTGACATTTCACCAGCATCTGTGGCTGGCATCTTCGGAGAATGCTGGCATGGAAGTGAAGATGCCAGCCACAGATGCTGGCAAACGTCAGGAATAAACTCTTCTAGAACTTGGCCACATAGCCCAAAAAACCCACAAAAATCTATAGACTTCTTCACTGCCCAACTGATATGATGCCACCCATCAGTTCTGAAGCCTCCGAGATCTTACAAAGGAGAACTAGTTTGAGACGAATTGTCTTTCAAATCAGGATTAGTGTTGCATTCCATTTGTTTCCCTCCTCTGCGTCCTCTTCCTCCTCCTCTTCCTCCTGCTCCTTTGCCATCTATTCCTCCTCTCCTCCTCCTTTTTCTTCTTCCCCCTCCTCCAATTCTTCCTCCTTCTCCTCCCTCTTCTCCATATCCTGTTATCTTACAAAGCAGAGCATTGAGAAGCACACACAAAGATGTGTTAGTTGCCTGCATGGTTACCTCTAGCCCAGTGATGGCAAACGTTTTAGAGACCAAGTGCCCAAACAGAACACAAAGTGCTACGTCCTTCTGGCTTTCTAGTAACAAACTCTGTGTTGGGGTGACGGCATGTGTGCCCACAGAAAGGGCTCTGGCTGCCACCTGTGGTGCCATAGGTTCGCCACCACTGCTGTAGCCCATATTCTTAGTTGCATGCAACCCTATTGAACAAAAGACTAATAATGCTAGTAATATCTCAGTGCAATCTGTACGTGAACAGGCCCTGCCGCCTAGCAATCCATAGTTTCTTCCTTTACAACTGTTTGGAGAAGGACACTAGGGGAACATTTAAGTGAAACGAAACCGGAGGTCAGGTTACTATCTAGACCTTCAGAGCCGATTTTGTATGATTTTTCTTTCTCTCCCCCTCGTTCGTAAAAGAAAGCTGCAATATAATATAACAGAGAGGTCACAATGTATTTTCTTCTGTCATTTGTCCTGCGTCGGGCGGGGGTTGAAATTTTAAAAAAGAGCATGGGAGTTTTTAAAAAGAGAGTTAAAGAAAAATAAAGCAAGGTGGGGTTTAAAGTTTAGCTGGCATACTTTAAACTCTCTGTACAGAACCTTGAAGGACTCGTCCTTTGTAGAAGTTGTATTTTACAGGGTAGGTATCTTTTCTTTTGCTTAAATGACATATTTAACAAATGAATGGTTGTAAAAAGAAACAATTAATTTAAATTAAGGGGTTGTGGGGTGTTTGTTTTTATTTTTGTCTTTAACAGATCCATCTAATATTTAACTTCAGCAGGCATTTTTTCCTAATCTTACAAGGGATATCAACTCAGTACTTTGTTGTATGTGAGGAGGGATTTTCATAGTTCATAGTTCATACATAGCTCCTTCTTCTCTAGTAGATATCATGTCGCTTTGAGCAGATCTTCATGTTGTTTTTTCATCTTATTGAGAGGTATTTCCCCCATTTTACTCCTTTAATAACCTCAATTGTGGAGTTGTGGAACTGTATTGTAGGAAGAAGTTGACACTTGTTGAGATTGTGCACAGATGTTAAGTCTCCAAAATCTCGGATGGAACCACTGTTCAATGAACTCATTTTAGCAGACATACATGAACGAAGGATATTTCGGCTTAAATCCAGTTGTCAATCCCAACTAGAATAGACCCATTTCATCAATGGATACATCAACGTTTTGTTGTTGCTTTGTATCTTCAAGGCATTTCCAACTTATGGCAACCCAAAGGCAAATCTGTCTTGAGTTGAGCGTATTGACTTACAGTGGGTTTCCATGGCTGATGGAGGAACCAAACCCTGGTCTTCAGGGTTGTGGTCCAATGCTCAAACCACTGCATCACACTGGCTCTCAAGCCAACATGTACGCACATTTTGTTGATGCAGTGGCTCTACCCTAGTTGAGATTAGGAGTTGGATTTAGATCTCATTGAACTAAAAGTCGATCATGTCACCTTCTGAACTTCAGGTGAAATTACAATGACATGCTAGATTTTGTGACCAGCATATCTAGGTTCATCTTTTTGGATGACAGCTCTCCACATCCCTCTGGTCATGTTGGTTAGAGTTTGGGTCCCAAAATTAACTTTCCCCAGCCATTCTGTAGGGCCAGGACTGTAGGGAGCAGCCATTAGATACTTGCAAAGGATCACATTCCAAGAGTCGACAGCACTGAGGATCCCCTGAGCATTTTCTCTTTGTACTTCTTCCATCTTGCTTTTGATGTTCTCCTGCCCACTCTGAACATGTGAGCATAAGCAATGGCATGAGTTAAAGAGGTGGACGGACGTCCTCTACTTGCCTTGCACTCTCCATATCTGGAATTGTGCAGGTCGAACCTAGAAGGAAAGGACACACAAGTTGGTAGTGGTAACAATACAAAGGAATGAAGGCTGGCTTATGGAAAGCATCTTGCTTAAACACCTCCCAAAACATGGCGCTAACACTGAATATGGCAAGGTTCAAGCTTTTGTTAGTTGGTTACGGCATTCCAGCGATGATCGTTGCAAAGGATATTTTTCACTTAAGAACACACAGATGTCCAACCACGCCTGTTCTATCAGCCATGCATTGACGACACTTCCAGCCTGGTGTGACGCATGTGTTTGTCCCATTACAAGTGTTGTAATAAGTGTCAGTAGTGTTTCCCAACAGGACCCAGGACTGGTTCAATATGGGCTGCAATCCCCAATGCAGAGCGGTCCATGAGGATGCAGTAGCTTCCGAAAAGTGGGAGCACAACAACATATTTTTTTGAGGGGAGGAATCTCATCACATTCAGGTAGAACATAATGTGGGCTGCATCCACACTGCAGAAATAATCTACTTTGACACCACTTTAACTGTTGTGGCTCAGTACTATGAAATTTTGGGATTTGTGGTCATAGAAGGCTGAATGTCTCACAAAGCTACACTTCCCAAAACTCCATAGCACTGAGCCATGGAAACTGAAGTTGGGCCAAACTGGATTATTTCTGCAATGCAGATGCCACCTTGGTCTTATGATCCTGTGTGCAACTGCTTTCTTTAGCCATGAACTGAGCTGTACTTTCAGCAAAGATCCCAGAAGAAAGTGGTTCTTTTATACCTCCATCCCTGTCAGGTAATTCCACCTTTACTCCCCACCTGACTCTTGGGGATCTTGACATTTTCTGATTCACCTGTATATCCTTCTTGAGCTCCCAGGCCCAAATATCTCAGCTGTATCACCTTGTAAGATATTGCAGCTCCAAACCAATGACTCTGCTCTCCTCTTTCCACGTGTGCATGTTTTTTTTGAGCTGAATTCCGCATTTCTCCATTTGTGGTGGGTTGTTGAGCTTTCCATCCACCTTTTGTGCCATTCGACTTGTACAGGAAAAAAGAAAGAAAGAAAGAAACCTTTTTATTGACGTTTTCAATGGGGGGGAAGGGGGGGAAGGGGTCTTTTTTATTTAAAGAAAGAGGAAAAAAACCTTCAATTCCACTGCTAGCTGTAGAACTAGGAGACTTAGCTGACAGAGGTCAATTCGTGGTGGTAGTTTTAGATATTGTAGCTTGCTAGCCAACAAGCTTTTGAGAGTAAATGCATGGTGCTGACATTTCATGGCTTGAATCCCATTTTTCCCCCTTTGCTTCTTTCTGTCCCTCGGTCTCTCGCACTCTTGTGGGTTTTTCCCCCCCATTTATAGATGTGGACATGGAGGAAAACGACTGAGTAAATGTGGATCATGAAAGTTTGCAACACACCATTGTATTGTACCATTGAATGAGACGTTCAGGAGAACTGAAAGACTGTGATTTTGCCTCTTCGTGGCAACAAACCCCAACGAAAGCGTTTTGTGTCTACAGAGCATTTTGCCCAGTGCTATTTTGGGAGGGGGGTGTTGGTAGGTCTTTTTAAATAATGATAATAATAATAATGTAAATAATCTCACACATCTCCATGCACAAGTTTCTTTGACAACTCTGGAGTGGGTTAGGGCAAATACAGTGTACTGTTATGGTGGAGGAATGCAATGGGTTGTGAAGTTTGCTCTACCAGTGTCCATGGTCAAGGAGGGTTTCATGTTTCACATTAGAGGGGAACATGGTTCCAGTGTTGATAACAAGGCCAACAAGGGAAGAGAAAGCAAAACAAGCCAACAATCTGCGGTATGGCGCTACCCACAAATCGGTGGCTTTTTCTGGCACTGGAAGAGAAGACAAAACCAAATGGATGTCTCCTGGACCCATGCGCCATATGTGCCCTTTTAGGTGTCTTTCTGCAAAGCCCTGTGGTTCTAGCGCTAATCTTGATTTCTTTTCCTAGTGAAGTGTTGTGAATTGTTTTTGCCGCTGCTTCTTACACTCCACCCGACCCGTTCCCGAACCCGAACCCCGGTTGGATCGTTTCTGTGACTGGACGCCATGCGACGGAGGGACCTGTCCACTCTATAACGTTTCTCTCAGTATTTGTTATGCATTGTTTTCCTCCCATCTAAATGTACATTTTTGCAAGGTGTGTGTAATGTCATTTTCCAAAAATAAAATTTGGTTTCAATACTTAGAGGAAGTAAGCCCCGCGGACTACTGCTTCTTCTCTTTGGGGTTGCTTGGCTCTCGCTGTTGGTGAAGAAGACTGTGGAGAGAGCATGCAAATTCATTCCATGGCAAAGTGATGCACCTGAGGTGATGTGAAGCAATGCAAAAATTATTTGGGAGGTACTCTCTAGTGGTACATTCAAAAACTATCCCCCCAAATGTATAAATAAATGTAGTAGTAGTAGTAGTACCTTAATAGCCAGCAGCTGCACCAAAAGGTGAAGGTGTGTTCTGCTAGTGATTGAGGCACTGCAAGATGACATTTCCAGCCACCTCATGTCAGCGTATGAAACTGTGACTATCAGAAGGAGAAGCCCTGTCACAGTTCATCTTTGCAACCTCTCTATTTGGTAGGAAAGGGCTGGAAATGTCATTCTGCTGCACCCTGATCACCAGCAGAGCAGACCTCCATCATGTAGTGTGGCTGCTGGGTGTTAAAGTAGGTTTGACCATAAGTCAGGAGACGGTACTTAGTCATTATCGCTCTCATATGCTGTGCACAGTCACACCACATGTGCAACTGCACCTCCAAAAATGTGGATGTTTCACATCAAGAAAAAAAAATGGCAAACCACTTCCATAGAAGAACTTAGGGATGCATAAGACACCAACAGGATTCCCTGGTTTCAGAAGTCTTTGCAATTCCTCTTCTTGCTTTTGTTGTTGTTGTGTGCCTTCAAGTTGTTTCTGACTTAGGGCAACCCTAATGTGACCTACCATGGGGTTTTCTTGGCAAGTTTCATCAGAGGGGGTTTGCCATTGCCTTCCTCTGAGGCTGAGAGAGTGCGACTTGCCCAACATCCCCCAATGGGTTTCCATGCCTGAGCCAGGATTTGAACCCTGGTCTCCAGAGTCCTAGTCCAGTGTTCAAACCACTACACCACATGGAGCTTTTGCCACCCTGAGAAAATTCAATGTCATCAAGAAATCGCCTTTCCCATTTACCTTTAAATAGAGGCCTACGCTTGCAAGCAGAAAAAGACAGATATGGACTGTTCAGTAATCACTGTCATAAGTCCAAATTACAAAAGCATAATTAAATGAATTCACTTATAGTTACTCACAAACTGTGAACACCAAAACCTACTTTTTCAGCAGCACAGCCCTCCAAAAGAGGGATTATAGTGATGCTAAAGAGGGGGGCAGGATAAGATCTAGCATTTAGTATATGATCATGCGTTTAGTGGGGTGTTTTACAACAGGTAGCTGTGACGGGACCCTGTAGTAGTCTTGCTCCTGACTGTAGCAAAGGACCATGCTTCTGGGAGAGAGCTGGGTGCATCATCACACATTACACCACTTTCCATCGTCTTGGAAATTCCTCTTCTGGGGCTGGAGGCTGCATTGCTGAGGAGGTAAGTTTCAGGGGGTTACACTGGGAGATGTAACTATGGAGACATAGCTACACCATCATAGCTACTTCTCGCACCATGAAATGGCCATGAAATTATAAGGGAAGAATTTCAGCGTTAGAAAACCATGAAAGCCCAACACGCCCTCTCCCTTTCCGACAGACAAATAGTAGCGAAATGGCCGCATTTGTTTGACCAGACTCAAACAGCATTAGCAAGTCTACTCTGATTCCAACCATAATCATCATTTCAAAAGCTCTGTGCATTAATGCTTGCCTTTGAATCAAATGCACTCATTCTTTTTCGAGGCAGGATATTAATATGATCAGTTTACAGACAGGGAACAGAGACTCGGGGCATTTCTAGCTGATTCTAATTGTGGGTTTTCAGTCTCAAAAGTTCAGGCCCATGCAAACTGCTTCAAGCAGCCGGTCCCTGCCATTTCGGAATTAATGCATAATGAATTGAGAGAACATGTTGCCACCAGACATGATGTGCTGATGGCCACAGGGTTCGACAGCATTAAAACTGGGGTATAATTAACTTATGGTAGGCAGATCTATACACAGCTATTAGCTCTTGATGGTTAAGTAAAACATGCACATTTAAGGGTGGTGTTCCCCTGAATATTGTAGTGCGGAGGGAGGATACCGCATGTGAAAGCTTTTTCTTTCATGCTCTCCTTGTAAGATCCAATATCTAGGTGTTTATATGTATCGGGTTCTGACAAAACGCTCTTTTGTTCCAATGTTGGAACTATTCTGGAACTATGCAGCTTTTGGTAGAAATGTCCATCTCTCAAGGACAGTTTATCTTTATCAAACTTGCAAAGGTTCGTATCCATCAACAACAATGCAATTTCTGGCAATAAAAACACATGTGCTGAATACTTCCGTGTGCAACACCCATTAAAAGGCATGCACAGTCCTATCTCACCACAAAATTCTGGCTCTGCATCTCGACTATAAGCTGAATATTCCCCAAATGCTTTCATACTTTCTCACTCTGATGCTCTCTCTCTTGGCACCCGCAAAGCCCTCTTTCAGAGTCATCCAAGGTCCCTGTCTCCCAGGATCAGCCCCGGTTCCCACAATCCTTTGTCTCCTTCATTGTCTTTCAGGATCACCAGCTGGGTCACAAATCCAATTCCGTCGCTGGGTCCAAAAATTGATTCAGCAGGAGGCTCTCCACAAATTAAGTGCTGCTCCATCTTGCTGGCTTCTCAGCCACCGCTTTCCTCCTCCTCTTGCAGTGCGTGAGTGTGCATGTGTGTATGTGCAAGAGAGAGTTTTCATGTCCATTTGGAAAAAAGGCCATCGCCAATGACTAAACAGGTGGGGAGTCTGTTTTGCATTGCACCATGAATTCTGCTGGCCCAGAACAGATACGAGTTCATAGAAAACTCCTATTCTCTTGAATAATATTTCACGGTCAGAAGGAACCTTTTGTCCTTCTTCCTTCCCTCCTCCCTTTGTGGTCACTTTATCCAAAATCCAGCTTACTCAGCTCTCTGTGTAGAAATTATCCCAATCCCATTAGCGCATAATGGAGAGAGCCTTGCAATGCATCAGTTGCTAGAGTATTGGCATCCAAACATCATTCATCATATGATGTGACTGGGAGGAGAGAAAGACCCCAAGAAAATGGAACGTACAGTAGACTGTATGCTAATGTCTGCTGCATGAGATGACCTTAAAAATAAACATCAGCTCCTTGTGAAAATGCAATCAACGGGAGAAATTGGATGAGAAAGGTTTCTTTATTTGCATTCGTATAATTGATAATAATAATAAAAGCATTGGGAACAAGAGAGGGAGAGGGACATTTTTCAAAGGTAGGCACCCTTGCTCTTACCCTGCGTTCACTCCTACAATTCTTATCCAGTTTTCTGAAATTAATGAAGCTTCTTGACATGAACTCAATAGAACAAAGACTCGGTCGTTTATGTCTCGACTATTAGCATTACATTCAGTAGTATACGGGAATTGCAGTTTATGAGTAACATTAGTGCAACAATGGATGACAAAGGTGTGAAATGGGAGGAGGTAAATAGAAGGGTGGCACCATGAGTTACAACACCAGGTGACACCAAGCCTAGGGACACCACTGTTGGGAGGTGAAGCATAAAGCGTCATCTCCATCTCCCTTCTTCTCTTCTGTAGGAAATACCTTCCTTCTCAGCCCCCTCCCCAACACAGAACCATAGAGTCTTAGGAGATTATCAGACAGGGGACAAAACGTCCTTGTCCCCTCCTTTTCCCATTCCTATAGCATGATCGCGAGATTTTCATATGACATCACACTTATCCCATCATTATCCCATCCAGAAAGCACGATTGACCACGATAGCATGAAAGACTTCCAAATGGTGCCATGCGGATCTGGTCATGATACCGTCGTTGAAGTGCCATTGCCCTGCATTTTGCATTCACAGGAGTTTGCGTTAATGCAATGCAGCTTCAATGACGGGACAACAGCACTGCAATCTGAAAGCCTTTTGTGGGATCACAGTCAAAGACAATTTAAGGATGGAGGAGTAATCCTTTCCTAATCCCTTCTGTGTGTGATAATCTCTTTAGAAACCACAAGGGCCATCTAATCTAACCCTGCAATGCAGGAAGACACAATGGCATTAATGAAAGATACCCATCCAACCTCTGTTTAAAGACCTCCAAAGATGGAAGTCCACCACAGCGCAAAATTAGCTATGTTTGCCCTAAAACCTGAGCTGAAGATATTTCCCCCTCATTGAATGGTGTGTTTTTAAGGAGGAACTGTTCAAGGAACCTTTGATTTAGTGTGATGTTCCAAAAATGCCTTTGTTGTTTGCAAGCTTGCATGCCGTTTCTCTACAATATTTGGATAAAATAGACGAATTTTGCTTCCCGGGGCACTTCAAAGCTCTGGATGCAGCTGGTTCACACATTTCACAGAGACCCCAAAATCTGGCAGAAATCTGCCAGCAACTAATACAGGATATGTCTAGTTTCTACCTTCAGATTCGCTAACCACAGAATTTGGGAATGATTTGTAAGTGACAAGTCCAACAGAGAGGGGCGAGAGTAGGATATTTCAATTGTAAACACTTCCAAAGGAGGGGTCTCCAAAACAGCGTCTTCCACTGCCAAACAACAAAAGCATTTTTAATGCTATTTTGTGTTGCAGAAATGCAACAAGACCCTGTTTGTGAATTACAAAGATGTAAATCTAAAGTGTTCTGGTGCTTCAGATGGACATTGGACTCTTCTAATGTGCATCAGACACCAGCAATGTGTCTCTTTGTACAAGATTTGTGTCGTGCAAAAGTGTTTGTGTGAGATATTTTGGGAAGGTTTTTTTGTTGTGTGTTTAGGGGGTGGAGGGACAGAGTGTAGACTCATTATTGCACATCAGTTAACACAGAGACTATTATGTCCATGAAAGGAAATTGCAGCTTTAAAGCAAGAGCAAACAATGTTAGATCATTTGTCATTGTTTAGAAATTACTTGACGTTTCCATCCTGGTGCCGTTTTCAGAGCAATTTCGGAACAGATGTGTTTCCTCTGTTAAGAGGCAATGCTCAAAGAAGTTCACAATGAAGCTCTTCTCTTGACAGAAAATTGCAGCATTCAAATGACTCAGAAATAAAATTCTTTATTTAACATTGCAGGTTAATATAATTATAGATCTGCTTACCATAAGTTAATTATATTAACCTCCTCACCTATTATCGTCATTCATCTGACAATACATTAAACATTTTTTACCTCCTCAACTTCGTCACTTCGGAGTTATAGACTCTACAAAGTTGTCCTGACCATCTGATATTAGGAAAAAAGGATGTCTGTTGTCGCATTTATAAATGAAGTTTTGCATCTTAGTTGTTTCTGTAATTAGATATAGATATTTTATTTCTTTCCAAGATTTATATCCCACCTTTCTCCTGCAGTGAGATTCAATGTAGATGATATAGATATGTCTATGTATGTCGGTACATATGTGCATATGTATATTAATATTTGAATATTTCTTCATACTCATTTTAAGAGTATCTGAGTTACATCTCAATATAATAATAATAATAATAATAATAATAATAATAATAATACCCCACCTCTCCATTAAGATCGAGGAGGCTAACAACATTAAAACATTAAAATACAATGAAATACAATGTCCCCAAAACCCAACCACCATAATTATAAACAATATCTATTTTCCACCATTTTGGGGGATACTTCTGCTAATTCCTAAGTAGACTCAACTACACAGGCGTCTTGGTGGCCCGAATTTGGAAGATCATTTAGAGGTGTACTTAGCCCCCGCTTCAACCTATGCATTTTGAAAGACACTATTCCAATATGTGTCATAAACCTAGAGCCCTCCCAGTGGCAAGTATGCGCTTCGCTGCTCCCTGAACCTTGAAAGCCAAAAGCCCTTATATGGTGAAATCCTCAAGGTGAACTTCACAATGAATGCAAAGCAGATGTGAACTCCTTGCTCCCCGGAGTGCCACTAATGTCATAAACATGTGAGAAAATGAATGCCGATCTCTCCTTTGGCCTTCCCTTCTCTGTCAGGGAAGCATACCGGCCACCAGCTTCATCTCTTCAATGGCATGAAAATGAAAGAGAGAGGGAGGGAGAGAACAGAGCCTTCGAGGAATTTACGACCAAAGGGTGTTTTCCAATTGCCCCACTATTTTTTGTTGTTGTCGTATGCCTTCAAGTTGTTTCCTACCTATGGCAACCCTAAGGCGAACCTTTCCTGGGATTTTCATGGCAAGATTTGTTCAAAGGAGGTTTGCCATGGCCTTCCCCTGAGGCTGAGAGACTGTGGTTTGTCCAAGACTTATGGCGACTCTAAGGTGACTCTCCGAGGTGGAGAGAGTGTGACTTGCCCAAGGCTACCCAGTGGGTTTCATGGCCAAGCTGGGATTCAAACCCTGGTCTCCAGAGTTGCAATCCAACACTCAAACCCCACTGGCTCTCTTACCCCACTATATATAGGGTTATCCATTAGCTGCCCTTTGATTCTGGAGCTCCGTTCTCAAGATGGCTACAATGGTAGCTTTTTGCTGTTCTTGCTGTCAGTGAACAAAGAGGATGATTGAAGATGAATCATAGAAGTTTATCACACAAAGGAGATCAGGAGTTTATCCCATGAATATCCTGGAAAAATCACGTAATTACACAAAACGATTTCACATGACGTCATGCAAAACCCGGTCACAAAGAAGCATTAACGCGCATCTTTTTTACTTTCGGGATTTCAGCGACAATGCATTTATCACTTTACTTGAGCAATTGCGCATGATAATCATTGGCGCAATTACTCACCACTTTTGCTTTATTTGCGGAATGCTTTCAATGCGCTTTAATCTCGCTTCAATGCTGAAATTAGCCCCAGTGTGCTATGCTCCATAGTCCCATGCTCAAATATGGAGCCTGAAGTAAAACTGCATTCAGGGGCACAATTCTTATCTGGGGCAATGCATTCATTCTCTCCCCATAATAGCTGCACCCCTGGTTCTAATATCATGTTCTACAAATGGACAGCAGAAGTGCACAGAGACCAAAAGCAATCACTGATATTTCAGGCTTGGGGAGAAATGGTTATGCCATCATGGCAGAGATTCCTACCAAGCATTTTCCAACACAGGCTCCTATGCTGGAATGTGCTTAGGAGGAAAATTGTAAGGAGGGCATTGCAGGGTCAGAAGGAAACCTCATCAATCCAAGAGGTTAAATGTACATGAAAAGTATTATACAAAGGAGGAAGAGAAAAGCCTTGAGAGAATGAAGGGATTACTACTGAGCAACGCCGCCATCTAGCGAGCAATTGCCCAGGCTGGGCTTCAGCCTTGTGCAAATATTGTTCTTCCATTGGTAGTGCAACTCAGCAGCAGAAGGCTTTGGGTAAATATTTGACTAAAGCCCCATAGAACTGTGAATCCCCTGCATGCTGGGTAATGGAAGTAGGATGTCTTCCTGGGTTGGAAGAATCCACCTGGCTTTGCATTCTGCTGTTCAACGGTTTAGCAGACTTTTTGGTTGCCAAGAATGACGACATTATCTGTCATCCCCTCAGGCTTCCCCATTTCATTTGAGCACAGCAACAGTCCTCACAATGCGCTGGGAGCAGATGGATGGGTTTTTTCAGCAGCAACATGCCCTGCTGAACTGTCCCTCTCATAATACAAGTACAGTCCTCCCTCCAAATTCACAGGGGATCCGTTCCGGACACACACCCCATGAATTTGGAAATTCACGTATATTTATATTATACTTTGAATAGCCATGTGCTCCTGCATGCATGTGTCATGGGCACATGTACCATTAACTTTAATGGAGGTCACCCCTCTGTGAATAATCAAAACCACAGATCTCAAGTCCGTGAAAACAGAGGGGTGACTGTATTTGGAGGGGACTTGGGTTGCAATGCAAAATCCAAAATAACTATCCATATGTGGTGATACACTACACCAGCACTACACAACCGCTATGAGGAATAGCAACATGGTGCAGTGCTGTCAAAGACTGGTGGACATTTTACAATGCATAATGTGCAACTGCAACACACAATTGCAGTGAGAAATATTGCTCTATGTGCAACTCCATCTCCACTACTCTCTGCATTATATCTGTTGCACTACAAGGAATGGTTTAACCCACATGCGCAGTGTGACTTAGGAGCTTATCACTCAACATTTTAAACCGGCTCCAGCCTCCTGCATTTTCTGTGCAGAAAGCAATTTTCTTTTCTACGCAGGAAAATATTATTCCCTGTATGCAGAAAATGAAACATTTCCATGTACAGATTTCTCCATTGCAGAAAATGAAGGGTTTCCATCTGGGAATTTTGTGCAGAATTGGTCTCGGATCGCAAACTGGCTTCAAAAACTGCATAGTGTGCAAAGACTATCTCACAGGAGGAGTAAGAGTGCTAAAATTACTCCTTGCTCCCTTCGAGAAGAAACTTCCCAATGAACTGCATCCCCTAGAAATAAGCCTTGATATCTACAAAAGGCGTAGACATTTCTGAGCTGATGCGCCATCTTCAAACTATCCCATCTTCCCATCCGAACAGGTAGAAAGAAAAAGAAGCCCTCTTTTGAATTCTGGTGCAGATCCAAATCCTTCCTCTCTGGGGTCCTTCTCTGAACAAAACTGCTTAAATTAGAAAAAATAAAATAAACATGTTGCCTTGGGGAGAATCCCTGCTGGAAACAAGCTCATGTTTTATTAAGCAATTCACACAGGGCAATTTGATTAATAATGTATGGCGAGCAAGCGGTCGCTGGAAAGAAAGGAGCTAACTGCATTTGGCATGCGTCTGCGCGCAAGTCTGGGACTCACCTTTGGCACTCCTAAAGAAATTAATAATACAGCCCATGTGCTATGAAAGGGGAAAGAGGAAGGTGAGGAGAAAGGTGCTCTTGAACACAGGACATTGCACCAGTGGTGACAAACTGGATCCTTTCTGCAGTACTGATGGAGCCAGATACTCCAAGGCCTGATTCCCACTACCTTTTAAATCAGATTGTGAATCGGTTTGAACCAGTTCAAACAACCCTGCTTCCTACTTAATCCGAATCTCTGAAGCGATCCCAAGAGGAGGGGGCAGCATGCGCTAGACCCATTTAACCTGCATCTTTTTGACGCTGGTTTTTGTTGCTTCTTTTTCGATAAATCGAATCTGCGCAAGAGAAAGCCACATGCGGATCGGAATCGATTTAAATTTCCCCTTCGGCCAGCTGGAACCGAATCATTTTGAATTGATTCATTCATGAATGGGAACCACAAATGGATTATTTTAGAAGGGGAAAATGCAATCGGGGCAAATGTAGTGGGAACCATGCTCCACTATTGCATTGATCCATAGATTCAGATCGCAAACCGATTTATCTTTAAGTGGGAATGGGGCCCAAGTTTTCCCAGAGCTGTTCTGGTGCTGAATCTCTGAAGAGATAGGCTTCAATGCCAGGAGAACTCCTGTATCCTCAAAGCCACTGCTGTAAATAAAAAATGGAGTCACTCTCCCCATAGCAACGGATCCATCAGATGCCCCTAAATCTGTCATTCTTGTTCTTTTCCAAGACTGGAAACTCATCCAAGGTTGGCCTGACCGAATAAAAAGTGTACATGTTGAAGTCCTCTTCTGTTTTGTTTGTGTAGTGTGGGAACCTATTCCTATTCTTGGTGTACCTAATATTCTGTTAAAGAAGGAATGCCCAGGAACACATCCACTTCGTTAACTGAGCTATACCTATATCCATGTTAGCATGTGCAATGCTACTGCGATCCATGCCATGTGAAGCTGCATCTACACTGCAGAATGAATGCAGTTTAGCACCACTTTAACTGCCATGGTTCCATGGTTCCATGGTATGGAATTCTGGGATCAGTAGTTTTGTGAACTATTTAGGCTTCTCTATTGGAGCGCTCTGGTGCCAGAACAAACAACACATCCCAAGTTTCCATAGGACTGAGCCGCGGCAGTTAAAGTGGTGTTAAGCTGCATTCATTCTGCAATGTAGATAAAGACTGAGGACCTTATCGCACACAGAAACGTAAACGTTCTAGGGACGGGAGGAGGACTCTCGTGTGCGCGCGCGACCTCCCAAAAACGGATTTTATCGCACACGCAAAAGTCCTCCAAGAGGCCCCGTTCCGTCCCCCGTCGCGCACCCGTTCGCGTCCAGTCCTGACAAGCGCCATTTTTTGCCGACGGAAGGTAATCTGTCAGGCAAAAATCACGCCCGTCAGGACTGGACACGAACGGGTGCGCAACGGGGGATGGAACGGGGCCTCTTGGAGGACTTTTGCGTGTGCGATAAAATTCGTTTTTGGGAGGTCACGCGCGCACATGAGAGTCCTCCTCCCGTCCCTAGAACGTTTACGTTTCTGTGTGCGATAAGGTCCTGAGTCTCCTTAAAACTCAGATTATGCCCAGGTCATTCTGCCATTGTGAGCATGTTGTTGGCATCTTTGACACTCCCTTATCTATCTTGGTCTTATCTTTTACTAATGCAAAAATCTGCCAGTCGCTTTTGCTACGGTGTGTAAAAATAGATGGGGAAACAACGTACTACATTTGCACTGCCGTGAAAAGTCAGAGAGTATTTTGTAAGCAAGGCAAACCTCTTTCTTGCCTGCCTGCCTGCTTGCCTTTTAAATTAGTGGCATACCAACGCCGGCTGAGTTTATTGCAAAAGGAATGCCAGGACGGTTCAAGAGCTTTCCTTTCTACTACCCCACGGTTAACCTCTCCAAAAGTTATTTAGAAAACAAAAAAAGGACCAGATGTCACTGTTGATTCTCATAACAGATGTGGCCCAGGACTGAACCATCTTAGTAAGCTCTTTTTTCCAGCTGAGTTTCCTTGCGTTCCCACATGGATTGCATTGAAATATTCCAAGCCAAAATCCAAGTGCAACGAAAAGGGAGAGACGGACTCGAGCGGCTATGAACCTCCCCTGTGGATGATTCATTCTTGGTACGGTCCAAAGAGTTTTCAGGTTAAGAAGTCAGGATTGTGTGTTTGCGGTTGTGATTTGGGACTTTCCTGTGTGTATGTGTGTGTTTGTCTTCCAGCTCAGGAACCCGTCGTAATCCAGGTAAGTTGCCTGTGTCCCTATCCAACGATTTGCATTCATGCAACTCATTTTGCAATGACACGCCTTGCATCCAAAACTCAGTTGCTTCTAAATGGAGTTGTTTGGGGGAGACCAGCTGAGGAGACCAACTGTTTAAAGAGAAATACAAGTGGCTAAATGTGAGATGAAAGGCCTGATGCAAAACCCTTCACGTTTGCTTTCTGGAGTTCAATAGCCCGACGGCCAAAAAAGAGTATGTATCTGTACATTGTTGTTGTTTTCTTTCCTTCTTTTCCTCCAGGGAAAAGTTGACACAAAAATCGATCTGATTTTCCTGCAGGCAGAAATAGAAGCAGTAACCCACTCTGGTGAAAAGGCCGATTGCTGCCCTGGGAATTTTGCCTCTTAGATATTGCAAAGAGAGGAGTATCTTTCATTACGAACCTTATAAAATAATCATCCGTCATGATCTGGGTTTCACGGCACCCTTTTCGCCTGTTTGCCGAGTGTATTCAGGGCCAATGTGGTGGTTTTAACAGAGCTTGGGAAATTGGCTTCCAGGATCCCACAGCTGGTATTTCAATCCCAAAATGATCTTTCCTGAGCTCTAGGTTTTAACCTTGATGCATTAGGTGTTTTGTACTTCAACCCCCAGAAGCCTCCATCAGGACTGCCAGTTATGACAGGTTCTCAAACATTGGGAGGACCAAAGGTTGAGAACCAATGCTTTAAACCTTGAAATATCTTATGTTCTGGCTATCTAAAGGACCATTGCTCTTTTCCTTAATGCTTCTGCCCATCAATGATAATTTTTATGACTATTATGAGTCCATGGATAAAGGATCCATGGATATGGAGGGCGGACTGTAGAAGTATTTCCAGGTGTGAATGATTTTCAGTCTATCACTCTCTGCAGGGCTAGAAATTTGAGAAATGAAGGGAAATGTTATGTGGGGCACAGACTTCTCATTTTGGGGACAGTCCCCTTCCATAGCAACACTCCAAAATATGTGAGCGGGGATTTCAGGTTTAAGAAAGCTTGTCATCCTGAACCACCAAGTTGCTGTTCATGGTATAACTACAGGCATCCATGGAGAGCATAGTTCATCCTGGCAAAAAATATGCTATCCGTTTGAAACCATTCAGAATTGGTTACCTCCTGGAGTCACTTTCTGGGGATGAAAAAAAACCTCCAAGCTTGTTCAAAACTGTGTGCAAAGTTTTCCAGGCAAAGCTTCAAGTGAAAGGAGCATTTGTCCCATCAACAATTACGTACGGTTTGACGGAATTGCTTATTGCATAATTGGAAACATTACTGCAATGATGTTAAACATGAGCAGATTGTAAGCATGCAGATGCTTTGTGCCAGAAGTCTGGATTGGATAGCAGTGGAAGCTTTAGAGCATGAAACTTTCTATGGCAGGAGATGCCTTCCTATGCTCACATTCTGTTGAATACACCGGGACGCATTCCTGAAGATAGGGACCAATGATCGAATAGTCAGTCGATAGGTCACCAGAAATACAGAGCTGGGCAAAAGAAGCAGTAATCTGTGTTGCTGCCTGAATGATGACATCGCAAAGAGGCTGCATCTGCACTGCCAAAATAATCCAGTTTGACACCACTTTAACTGCCATGGCTCCATGCTATGGAATCCTGGGATTTGTAGTTTCTTCTGGCCCTAGCGCTTTCTCTCTAAATGTCTCAAAAAAACTATAATTGCCACAATTCTGTTGCATGGAGACGTGGGACTTAAAGCAATGTCAAACTGGATTATTTCAGCAGTGCGGAAGCAGCCTTAGTTCTTTGCTAGTTTCCATCCCTTTTGTCTAAAATTGGCCATGATGGAAACTGCTCCTGGAAGCCACCAGCTGGAAATGTGACTATAAAATTAACCCAAGGCCCAGCAAAAGATAAGAGTGAAATTTGCTTCTCTTTTGGAAGATAGAAAACACTTGAGCCTCCATGCCTTTATCAAGGCTCCTTTATAAGAAGAGTGCTGTGAGACCCTCAGGAAATCTCTATCTATTCTGTCAGGTCTGGAGATAAATTTAGGCTTTGGAAACAGCAAAGCACATTAATAGGAGTGAAACCAGATAGCTAAACCCAGCTCACAGATGTCCCTGTCCCATAAGGCATGTTGAATTCCATCACAGGGAAGCTGAAGACGGAGAAAGAGGGAGAATACTTGTGTATTTTGACACTTTATTACTACACATTTCATTTGCACTTCATCACTTGAGATCCACTGTAAGATTATTGCTCTGGTCCTGCATCCTTTTTCTTTGTTGCGTCAAATCAAACTGATTTGGTGATAAACAGCTTCTGCAAAACACTTGGTCTTCCTTTTCTTTAGACAGAGCGCCATGTGTTCGGCTTCGATAAAAGCCTTCAAAAATCAGGAGTATCAGCAACTGAAGCAGCAGTGCCTCCAACAAAGAAAACTCTTCGAAGACCCTGAATTCCCAGCTTCTGACAAATCGCTCTTCTACAGCACTGCGCCACCGGGGAGGATCGAATGGAAACGCCCAAAGGTATGCGTGAAATGCGCCTTCTGCTTGGGTCTGCTTACTTCTAAAGCTTAGGAGCATTCTCGTGTTTTTCATGGCTATGAAGTAACATGCCTGAACTTTGTAGAATCCCATAATCTTAGGGACCACAAGGGCCACCTACCATGCAAAAGTGCACAACTATAGCACTCCTGAAAGATGTCCATCTAAACTCTGTTTAAAGATGTTATTTAAAGATGGCTATCATGTTGCCTCTCAAAACTTCTCCAAGTTAAACATACATATCTCCCCAAGTCATTCCTCACAAGGCTTCATTTCCAGACCTTTGATCACCTTAGGCTGCATCTGCACTGCAGAAATAATGCAGTTTGACACTGCATTAACCTCCATGGTCCAATGCTATGGAAGCCTAGCATTTGCAGCTTGTTGTGGCACTAGAGCTCTCTGACACAGAAGGTGAAATATCTACAAACCTAGCATTCCGTACCATTGAGACATGGAGATTAAAATGGTGTCAAGCTACAGCCATGTAAACCCATTCTGTGACCTTAGACAAGTCACAATCTCTCAACCTCAGAGGTTGACCATGGCAAACTCCCTCTGAAGAAACTTGCCATGAAAATCCCATGATAGAGCCACTTTAGGGTCACCAGAAGTTGGAAATGGCTTGAAGGCACCCAACAACAAAAACAACAGAGCCGGCTAAGCCTGAACTCTCCCTAGAAGCCATGATGACTAAACTGAGGATGTCATACTTTGGCCATATCATGAGAAGACAGGACTCATTCGAAAAGACAAGGGGGAAGGCAGGAAAAAGGAGGTAGATTGTATAACAGGTGGATAGATTCAGTCAAGAAATCCATGGCTGTCCTGAGTTTGCAAGACCTCAGGAGGTCTCTGTTTCCATAGTGGAAAGATCCAGAGGTCCATCATTCCTATGGTGGTTGAAGTTGACTTGATGACAGTTACAGTAATTGGTATGTGTAAGAATGAAGGGCCATTTTAAACCATGTTGAATGACTGAATGAGCAGCACAAAATCATCTACTAATACTACCAAGTGAGTCCCAACCACCTTTGGAACAACTCTATATGTGGAAGCAAAAGGAACTGCATGGATGGATCAATTTTCCTAAGGTGCTTTGTCCAGAATTGCCTGACTGTATCCACATATTGCTGCCTGCTTTGTCCAGAAGGCTGTTACATTTCCGCCCCAAGCACCAGTGCTAAAATACTATTCCAATTGTGGTGAATCGGCTGGAAAATTGCCTCCTGCCACGGTTTGCACCTGGATGGGGGACCACCAGAAATTGCAAGAGATCCCCAGCCAAAGCCAAGAAAGACTTCTGCCTGAAACTTGAAAAGATGTTGCTGCCATTCTCTACGCTTGATCTGAGCCTGAAGGCTGAGAAGCTCCCCATCAGAGATGACAAAACTAACTTCTGTAGTCCAAGGATGTGACTCCGGATAAAGGGGCCTCCTATGTTCCCAGACAGACAGCTAAATTGCATGACCCAGCAATGGCTTGGCCAGAAAGTGTGCCAACCTCTTTTGCCTTTCTGATGTAAACAGAGGACAAAGTGGTACAGGCAATACCCAGAAACATCCCACTTGATCTGAATCATCTGCGTTTTGCCTAGATGTTTATTTGGCTAGGATTTGATCTAGGCTTTGCTCTCATCCTCATTCTGTTTTGTTATGGCTGATGGGCAAACCAATCTAATTAACTTTATTACAGTATAAGCAAAGGCTAACACCGTCTTGGGAATGGAATTAGAAACAGGGATGTACTCATTCTGCTTCTCCCTCCTCTGTCACCTTTTCACCTCTTTTTTCCTCCCATCATTTGTGCTCTTCTGTGTTTCACATAGAAATACATTTTCAGTCAATATTTGTTTGTTAAATTAATATACTACATATATAAACTCAAGGGATGGCTGTCCTTCCCCGCACTTGAACCTCGCAACAACACAACAAGAGAGTTGGAATCCTTTCATATTACATATGAATTGCATTATTTCTACAATATAGAGGCATCCCTATACAAGGCAGTTGCTCATTCCTGGTCATTATTTTGTCCAAGACCTTGGATTAAGCAGATGAATTTCAAGCATCATCATCATCATCATCATCATCATCATCATCATCATCATCATCTATTTAGTGATTTGCAAAGATTGTTCACTCTTAATTATATCTAGGTGACTTGCTCATATATAAAATTGCCCAGTTTTGCTCCTTAATACTTGAGGGATTTCCGGAGAAATTCTCTCTGACTTTCAAATGCCATCATGGAGAGGAAAGATTGTAAATTACGCTTGGGCTTTAATTAGTCAAAGCTGGCTTTATTAACCTCTCGCAGGAGAGAATGATGGATGTGGGAAGCGGAGTTCCTTTTCTACCAAAGAGTGCAAACAAGGTCTTTTGTGAGTGTGGCACAATTAAATGTGGGAGCAGTTTTACCACCCTCATGCGCCAAGCCACAATGAGCCTTCCCAGGATGCATCCATCATCATCAATGGCTGTGGATGTGGCTTGCTTTGCAAAGAGAGCAAAGAAGACTCCATTGGTGCAGAGAGGGAGAGAGAGGGAGAGAGGAAGGAAGGTGTTAAATGCATCTTCAGCTGTGATGGCTCCAATAAAACAAAAATATGTTGCTTTATCTGCTGGAGATGCGCAGGGCATACAAAAGCAGGCTGCTCCCATGCGTTGCCATAGAGACTGCTTCTCCAAATGGCGGCAGCCTGCCACCGGCATGCAGCTGTAATGCAGTCAAATGGTCATCAATCTGGGTGTACGTTTTGTTGTGGTTGTCGTTGTGTGCCTTCAAGTTGTTTCCGACTTACGGTGACCCTAAGGCGACCCTATTGTTTGGTTTTCTTAGCAAGATTTGTCCAGAGGAGGTTTGCCATTGCCTTCCTCTGAGGCTGAGAGCATGTGACATACCCAAAATCATGCAGTAGGTTTCATGCCCAAAGTCATGCAGTAGGTTTCATGGGGATCAAATCCTGGTCTCCAAGAATTGTAGCCTAACACTCAAACCACTATGACAAACTGACTTGAGTGTATGTTTGCCCAGATGCAAACATGATAATTTAGCAAAATGAAGTAAAAAGACAAACCCTTATTTTCTGTGGCTGTACCTACACTGAAGAATTGGTGTGGTTTGACACTGCTTGGACCTCCACAGCTCAGTGCTATGGAATTCTGGGGTTTGTAGTTTCTCTGTCAGAGAACTCTGGTGCCGCAACAAATGACAAACAATGGAGTTCTATAGGATGGAGCCATCACAGTTAAAGTGGTGTCAAATGGCATTAATTCTGCAATGGAGATGCAGGTTGTGATGTTAACAGTAGATATAAGGCAGAGATTCCCAAAGTTAGCTTTAGATCTGGATCGAATCTGGCTTTGGATTTCCTGCATCAGTAGGGCATTGGGTTAGGAAAATAGCCTGGATACCTTCAGACTTTGCAGTTCTATGCTTTTATGTTGCTATTAGCTAAATCCAGCAAAAAAACATGATGGAACTGAATACACACATGTATGCTTCAATGAACTAATATTGTTCCTCCTCCAAGTGATGTGACTGGAACTTGTGCATGACTTTTTTGCCCTGTTTGGGTTGTAGATTCAGTGAAAAAGAGTCCATTCCCTATCCTCCTGCACACTCTTTCCATTACTTCCCTAGCAGTTGTGTGTATATATATATATATGAGAGATGGTGTTGGAGACATGCTGCTTTCTGTTTTTCTGTCACTGGATCCAAATCTGGAACTGTTCCAAACTGCCAGATCAACTCTGGATCCAAACTGGGCTGATCCAACCCGCTTCATATCCAATTCACATTGACATGAGTTTTGTTCCCTTTTGAATTCAGGCTTGGTCTGAAATAGCTGCACAGCTCTAGCAAAGCGCACTTTTGTGCTATTCTGTCGGTACATTATCCTCTGTGCACACACTGGCTTTGCTCTCATTGCCGGAACTCATTATTTCGAGGGTTGGAAGATGCAATGGCATGAACCGGTCCAGTTTTATGACAAGCTGGGAAATATTGCCCTGGACTTTGTGTTCTTTGTCTGAGTCTGTTCCGCTTGGACCCGACCCAGTGGCTAGATGGGGTGTGAGTAGCCAGTTCCATGACATGGAGAGAAAGTCCCACCCAAACAGACTAACAAATACACACACAAGTCTTCCTTTGCAGAGTTAATCCTCACTGGCAGCTTACTGAATCCTTTCTGAAGGCGGTTAGCCAGCCTCTGCCAAAATGTATGTCTCCAGAGAACGCTTTCTGCTAAACTGCTCTTATCTACACTCATGAATAATTACTATTTATTTTTTAAATCAAATATTTTTGGCTTCCTCCTTCAGGCCACCATCAATGTTAGGATGTTGAGCAACACCTCTTATCTAGTGATAGCTTGTTTTGGAACCACCTTGGTTTCTCCAAGCCTTTGCAGAGAAATCTGGAGTCAAATGCATCCAAACATACAAGTCTTCCACTTGCCGTGTCCCTATTCGCCAGGTCACTTTGTGGCCCCTTTTCTTGGGATGCTCAACTGATGCTTTAAGTCACTGCAGAGCCAGAAATCTGGAAACCAAAGGACAATTTCATGGAGGGGGCATTATTTATGTTAGTGGGACAATACTCTCATTTTGCCACTGGTCTGCAACTGTACCCTTGTTTCTGTATTTCATGAAGTGCTCTTTTTCTTGAGGAAGGCCGCTGCAATTTGAATTTTTATGAACAGAGCTCAGGCTGGGAGAGCAGGTGGCTTCAACGGTGAGCCACGTCTCTGGTCTTCCCAGAGGACTTCAGATCATAATTCTTGAATGAAGAACTACTCAGCAGACATCTGGGCTATCCAGGCCTTCTCTCTGGAGATGGCTGGGTCTTACTCCAGTCTTTTCTCCAAAGACGCTGGAAGAAAGAGAGAGAAAAACCTGCCCATCTTCTCTATCGCCACTTTGCTCAGGCCCCAGAGAGAGCTTTAATTGATGTTCCACATTCTGACCTATTTTTAAATGTTCCCTGGAAAGATATTAGAAATGGTCCGTTTTATCACAGGAATATTTGCACCTTGAAAGGATGTGTGTTGTTTCGGATGGCTTCCGAACAATGTACATATAATTATGAAAGGGTGAATTCTGTTGTTGTTGTTGTTGTTGTTAGTATATGTATTTATTCCTCCTCCTCCTTGTGTTTGTATTCCAACTTCTTCCTAGTTAGGCACTCAAGGCAGCTTCCAAACTTAAAGCAAGCATAACAAGGAAGGTATAAATATAATAAATACATAAATATGATTCTACTCTGTGAGTAAGTAATATAGAGAGAGCCAGCATGGTATAATAATTTGAGCATTGGATTATGGCTCTGGAGACCGGAATTCGAATCCCTGCTCAGCCGTGGGAACCCACTCGGTGACCTTAGGCAAGTCCCACTCTCTCAGCCTCAGAAGGAGGCAATGACCAAACAAGCCACAAACAAATCTTGTCAAGCAAACCCCAAAGTAGGGTCACCTTTGGGTTGCCATGAGTTGGAAATGACTTGAAGACACAGCAACAACTTGCCTATGCTCAACTTTGTTGAAAATGTTAATGAGGAGGAGAAAGGGCGATCTTGGCTGGCATCCTGTTAGTGGCATATGCATGTGTGAAATGCACTGCACATGCACCATAGTGCAATGGATATACATTGCGTATAACAGTGGAAGAAGAAGAGTTGTGTATAGAGCAACATTGTGTGTTACTGCTGCACACTGGACATTTATTTTGTGCATTGTTCATTGCACAACAGCACCCGGTGTTGTGCAATGTCGCTATTCTACATGGGGGTTGTGTCGTGCTGGTGTAGCATATCTTTCAACATGTGGCTATTTGCACAGCACTCAAAGGATGTTGGATTGCAGCTCTTTTCTGTCGACAGTTTCAGGAAACCTTGAGGTGCCTCTGGCTCATGAGGCTGAAGGAAGGTTATCGGCAATCTTTCCATTTTGTTTTCATTTCTCTCATATTTAGACATGGACCAGCGTTGAGTAAAGATCTTGCTGAAAACTGATAAGATATGGCCAAGCGTCTGACTTGAGAGTTCAAATAAATGTACCAAAGAGCAAGCTAGACTAGAAAAGAAGAGTCAGAACCACAACAAAATAGCCTTGGGAAGCCACATGCAGCCGTAGGGCCATAAATCCCCTTACGCACACTTACACACCCATTTAAGCTTTCCATCTCAAGCCATTTTCTCAGTCAAAAATCCCCACCAGCACCGCCGCGCAGCAATTAACATGCGCCTGGGCACCAATGGGAGTATGCTCAAAGGTTGGGGAAACCTCGGTGCAGACTAGTTGACAGCTTCCAGTGCTGCCGTTGAATCCCGGGTACCTGTTCCAAGATTTGCCATCTGTTCCATTCGGAAGAGGCTGAATTGGCTTCATGGCTCAGGGCTAGGCATGCGCTGCTAATGCACTGAGGATCTGGTTGCAGTTAAATGATCTCCTCCATCCTGGGGCAAAGACTGACTATTGACACTAATGCAAGACCAAACAGCTCCATGTGAGTTGTCTAGGGAGGAAGCAATGACCCCGAATTGTGTATTATTAATTTTGGTACTTGGAAGGGAAGAGCAAATTATAAATTATTTCTGCCATCCATTTTCACTGAAAAAAACCCTTGGCTATGAAGACACAGCATGTAATATATGTGGTCTCTTACATTGTGTAGTGGAAGTGTTCTCGATGACTGAGATCTTGCATTGCTAGATATGTGCTCCCTGACTGGCACGGCTGAGGATACTATGGAGAAAGGGTGATTTGATGTCCTCCATGAGCGGAGGCCAGAACGCATTGTGCTTGGCACTTGGTGCCATTGTAGACTGGCACCAAACTAGAGGAAGTGGAAGCAGAGGGTTTAGAAGCCCTGGTGGTTAGTGGTGTCATGGTTTGAGCCTTGGATTATGATTCTGGAAACCAGAGTTTGAATCCCAGATCGAGTATGTTAAACCCACTGGGTGATCCTGGGCAAGTCACACTCTCTCAGCCTCAGAGGATGGCAATGGCAGTAAAAAACCCTATGAACAAAACATGCCAAGGAAATCCCATGATAGGGTCACCTTAGGGTTGCCATCAGTCAAAACTTAAAGGCACACAGTAACAACTATAGCAGCCCGCCAGCCCTAAAGGCTCTTGCTCTTTGGATGCAGTTTGAAGCAACTGAAGTAGGATGAGGCGAAATGAGGAAAGTGGGAGGAAGAGAGAGGATCCGGGACATTTTAAGAGCAGCTGAAAAAGTGGGAATGCAGACGATTCATCAGGACTGTCCCTGTCATTTTGGGATACATTAGATATACTTCTGATCATACCTGGAAAGACTCAACTACACATGCGTCTCCGTGGTCCAATGTTGCAAAATGATTTAAAGTTTCCCTGACCTCCTACTTGTCCTCCTCATTCCATGGTCCAAAGGGGAATGGATTGAAGGCAAACTCATAGGATTTCCTTCTTTCACAGTGTGCAAAGCTTTCTCAAATGCTCTCAGAGGCAGGCATTGCAGAAAGCTGCAAATGAAAGGGTGTGTGGCTGTACAATGGTATTTATTAGACTGTTTACGACTCTAACAAGACTGGAGCTCTGGGATCCGTTAAATTCATTCTAGTCATTTGTGCAGCTGAGAAATAAACAACCCTGAAAGCTTTAAACTGTGCTGTCTGCTCTCTTTGGATGGAGAAGTCTCCAACCCAAAGCAGTCTTCTTGGGCTGACCTCTTCCATTTTGCCGTGACAGAGGTTTTTGTGACAGTTGTTTTGTGATAGATTACATTCTTATTTATTAATTTATTAAACTATTTATTGTTGTTTTTTGTGGGTTTTTGAGGCTATGAGGCCATGTTCTAGAAGAGTTTATTCCTGACCTTTCGCCAGCAGCTGTGGTTGGCATCTTCAGAGAAGCCTTTGACTTATTGCTGTTGTTTCTATATCCAATCCTGTATCAAAAAGATCTCAGTGTTGCCTGCAACAGCATCAAAACAGGCTGAAAACACATTAAACAATATAGAAAACATATCCAAGGGTAGTCATGCTGGCCATATAGCCAAGTACAATAACATCCAAAATCCACAAAACCCTTGCCCTATCTCAAGCCTTATTATTATTATTATTATTATTATTATTATTATTATTATTATTATTACTGTTGTGATTGTTGTGACTCCATTGACATGGAAGTCACTAGGTGCCACCCATTTAATGGTAATGATTTAATAGTAATATAGGCAGTGTGACATACTGATTTGAGTGTTGGCCTAGGACTTTAGGAGACCAGGGTTCAGACCATGAAAACCTATTGGACAACCCTGAGAAAGTCACACATTCCAAGCCTAAGAGGAAGGCAATAGAAAATCCTGAGGGTCAACAAGTGCTTTGAATATTGGAGTGGGCCTCCAGGAGACCTGGGTTCGAATCTCTGTTTGGTCATGGAAACCCACTGGGTGACCATGGCCAATGGTTGCATTCTTTTGAGGCCATGGCAAACTCTCTTTGAACAAACCTTGCCAAGAAAACCCTATGGTGTTGTGGTCACCGTACATACATTGGAAACGATTTGGAGACACACATTGGCAACAACAGTATATTCCTTTCTATTTAGGCTTCCGATCTTATTGCTAATGGAGTTCCTAGACACAACATGAACTCAGAAACTCTAGAGGTCCTCATAGAAGGTAGCCTTCCATATGGAGGCAATTAGGGCTCATTGACCCGAAGGAACCAAAACAAATATGAGGATGACGCAAAACCAGAAACCCTCGGATGGTGTCGCTCTTTTTCCCATTGCGATAGTGTATGTTGTTGTATAGACGAATGCGGAGTAGAAGCATCACAGTTGAAGAGCATCACTGGCACTCAGGATATTTACAAGCTTGTATTTCCAGAGAATGCAGCCAATATTTTAAAAGGCAAGGGTATGATATATATGTTTTTCTTGCTATCGGACATTTGAAGACAGGACTCTACTCTAAAAGGATCTTCTTGGCTGGAGTAGCTGGTTATCAGTGTCTGCAACGCAGCCGAACGTCAGACGCTTGCAAAAGTTTGAAAAACCAAGCTTTCCAGAAAAGTGCTTGGCTCACAACGGTAAACATTGTGCAGCTATTTTTATGGACTACCGTTGTTGCCTTGACAAATGGCCTGGGCGAAGAATGAATTGTAAAGATGCCAGGACAGCTGGAAGCTATTATATATGATCCTCATTCATATCTCTTGGACAACTCCAAACTGGCCTTTAAAATATGAATGTCCACACTCCTTTTTCCTCTCACTCCCCGCAGTTCAACTATCATGGGGAAAGTCTTCTTCCGGACGCAGGGATTGAAGCCAAACACCTACAGTCAAGTCTTCAGCCTCGTCTGTGTTGCACTGTTTTCTGCAAAAGATGCTTTATTTCATGCATATCTGGGTTGCAGAACTCTGCAATGAACTAGTGATGGAAAGTATATTCCTCAATATTTGAATCTGAATTCTGAATTTTTCAGACATACCTGAAAAGGGGGATTTCTTGGATGTGGGGAAATTCTGAAGAAGTCTCGGAGAGATTATAATATTCGGTTTGGGACTTGCTCCAAATGAAAAATATGCATGGGTTTCTTGTATCTGTTCTGCACCAAACTGTTACTTTCTGTGCAGGAAACAAGTTCTCAACACAAAAGACATTTTTTCTGTGCACAAAAATCCCCATATGGTGCTTTTTTTCACAGAATAAATCCTAAATTGTAAATACTTGCCATATTTTGGGACTTTTTTTTATAGCAGGGAGATAAACGGTTAAATGGTTCGCTATGAGAACAACATTGACATAAACGTACATCCCTGCCATGAACTGAATATGGACATTGCGCAGTACTGAGCTCACAAATATAACAAGCTCCGAGTCCTTATAGCAGAAAGTGATGCACCGAAAAATCTAGGTCCAGAGAAATTAGTCTCTGAAAAAGTCTGGATCAGTATCTAGAATCCTGTTGGTGTTTTACACACTTGGTTTGAGTGTAGTACTAGTACTCAGCCATGGAGACCCCGTCTTGAGCAAGTCACTGTCTCTCAGCCTCAGAGAAAGGCAAGGCTGAATCCCCTCTGAACAAACCTTGCCTAGAAAGCCCCATGAAAGGGTTGCCTTAGGGTCACCCTACATCCGGAATGACCTGAAGGCACACAATAATAACAATGTTGTTGCTGTTGTTGTTATACAAAATTATTAAAATATAGTTCCAAATGCTTTAGAGAACAAGAAAGTCTTTAATTCGGATTTAAAACTAGCAAGAGGAGATATAGTTCCGACAACAGAAGCAACAATATTCTCCTGTGCATATGTGGTTGTACTTCTTTGCCCATTGTGTGATGTCCATATCTGGTTCACAGTTGTGTAAGTTGAATTCTAAAAGTGGAATCCATCCATCCATCCATCCATCCATCCATCCATCCATCCATCCATCCATCCATCCATCCATC